>NC_090779.1:13805000-14032500 GCF_040054535.1 Antennarius striatus
GCCAATTCAGTGCTTAATTGCCTTTCTATGGATTAATGACTTGTGGTTCAGTGATCAAAGTCTCATTTAGTTCATACCTTCAGTGATCTTCTTGGTGAAGCTGAACTTGAGGGAATATTATGGACCACTTGTATCTTTGGGGAGTTTCTATGATGTTGTGAGAACATCCATTTGACCTGTTAATGGTCAGGATTGACTTGGCTGGTCAGACACAGCACAAACTCTCACCTTCACCTGTGTCCAGTGTTGGCATGGGGACAGGCAGTTTAAAACTCTCAGTCAGTTGTTGGCAAGTCTAGAACCACCGGATCCTTCCAGCCCACCAGAGTGAGTTCTACCATTGCCAAACACTGTGGGAGAGTACAGCCAGTCTACGTGATGAGTGGGGTTCAAGTTACACAGGGAAGCGTCTCAGAAATAGAGCACAGGCCTCTATGGTAACCAGTGATATCTGAGTGGGATGGTGCAATCGATCAGATCCATAGCTCAATCTCCCATCTCTCCATCACCTTTGATTCTGGTGTCTTTCTCTCGAAGATAGGAACTTGCCAGAATATTTATTTGCAGAAGTATTTCTCTCTCATCCTATATTGGCACTACACATGATTGCTCAAACAACAAGAAACACAGCAAAAATGTGCTAGTGCCAAACTGGGCAAAGAGGGCAATGAATTTCACTTCATCAAAAGCAGACTTCAGGTTTAAAGCTAAAACTAGTGAGGACACAGGCAGTGTGGTTCTGTCTCTACTCTGTTTATGGCCCTATGGTAATTCACTGATAGTGTGCTGTGACAGTGAATTCTACCAGTGCCATACACAGAACAGGAGGAGATGAAGGTGTGACCCCACTTTAATCCTAACAGAGCCATGGAGGCTACACAGGCTGTCTGACCATCTTTGAAGTCAGACATCCGATCTGTTCATCATTGATATTTACATCCTTGTGTAACACTAAAAAGCTGAGGAATTTTGTCTTCACAGTGTCAGCATCTTCCTTCGTCCGTCTAATAATGTCAAGTAAATCCAGGGATTCCATCTGCTCCGGGGACAGACACAGGCCTGGAGCGCTTACGCCTAAATTCACCCACTTTCCTTTAGAAAATCTTCATGGAATTCACACGGAAAGCAATATTATCCTTGGATTATTGTTGGCATCGGTACTTGAGGACATTTCTGGCCTCCATGTGGTTCTCTCCTGGTGCAGGTGCAGAAGTTTTTCTGCTGCTCGGATTGATTGTGGCTGTAGGGAATGATGGGCTAAGTGATTTTTGAGATGCTCAAATGGGTCCCAGAACAGGGCTCATCTTTCCGCCTCCGGGAGAGATCAATAGAGTGAAAAGCTTGAGGGGGGGAGACAGAGACAGAGAGAGAGACAGAGAGAGAGAGAGAGAGAGAGGAGAAGGGTTTGTATGTCTCCTGAAGATGTAGCATAGCTTCATGTTTTTTGATTCTCTTCACTCTGTAATAAAAAAATTGTCCTCACTTACGGAGGAAGAAAACACACAATACTTCAGTGATAGTTTATCACAGGAGAAATTTTGCTCCCAACCTTCAATAAAGTGTTTTCCAGTTATAATTAAGGGATACATCTATGGTAGTTCACCTCTCGATTTGCACAATGGCAGCTTTAGATAAAATAATGAAATGTACACAAAGCAAAGTCATAATTTTCAAAGACTCACTCCTGTCTCGAGGCTAGAGGCCACACATATTTATAGTTTTATTTACACACAGCCATCTTTTTATAACGATGACACATGTGCTCCCTGGCTATTGTGATCTGATCCTACCATTCATGTTGTGGAGGCCTGCATTTTAGTACAAATATCTTAGTCTTACCTTTAAAATGATCCAACAAATCCAAGGCATCCACCACTCTTGAGGTTTTAAAATAGAGAACAAACTTTGAATGTTGAACCTCCAAAAGGATCCATCAGTAGAATATCAATCAAAGACAGGAAAACAAAGCAGTGGTCCTCAAATGGATGACTGACCCGATGGAGGAAAGCAGACTTATAAACTGTTACTTCATCGGTCTGCTAGTCAGCACTATGCCAGTTCGATATCTCCCTTGACATCCCTATCCCTGTGTCCCTCACGGCTCCCTGGTTGTTTGGGCTGTAGGACAGGGGATTTTAGTGGACAGGTAATTAGTTGGTAAGCATCTTAACCCACTGGCGGTATAGTAATCCACGCCGCCCTCCTCCCTGCCCTTCTGCTGCTTCCATACGTAGGCCTACAGCACATTTCCTCTGCGCCTTTTACGCACGGAACACGCACTGCAGTGGAGATGATGGGGGACACTGAAAGACCGTTTGACGTTCACTGTAATGCTGTCAAATCAGATTTGTATACGTCAGATTTATTTTAATTCTTAGTTGTACAATTAAAAAATAATTTTAGAGCTTATATTTCACAGCAAGCCAACAGATTTATCCTACTACTACATCAAATAATTTAAAAATCATTCTGAGGTTATAATTTTTCAGTCAAAAAAACAACAAACTAATTTTCTTCCATTTCTAAATATTTTTTACATTCCCTGAATACATAGCACATTAAAAAAATGACAACAGCAGCAACCACTGGACAGTAAACTTACTAAAATCCATTGGGTGGGGTCAGGCCTGCAGCGACGCTCCGTCTCTAAAAGTTTCTCCGAGCGCAGGTGCCTTTTATATAAGGGCGCTCAGAGGTCCTTCCGCAGCTCATTTACCTGCTGTCGGTGATTATTAGACAGATTGCAAGTGGAAAAAAAGGGGTCACGGTCCTTTCAGCTGATGTGCGTCCGTCAGAGTTGGATGGCATCGGTTTGGGTTACTGCGCTTTCAAGTTGCTGCTGAAATCCACCTGTGCAGCCTTTGTCCACTCCATACATTATGAAGAAGGCACAGCCGGACAGCAGCGTCTCAACTCCCTCGGAAGCTGCTGCTGATGCTCACTCTCGTATAAAATAGGTTTACTAATTAATGCATGAGTATGGCTGATAACATCAATTCATCAATATTCGCATTTATATATAATAAGACACTTATTCTTTCAATAAAGAATCTTGAAACTTGCTTTAGAGCCCAAGACCTAAAATAATTTACTTAAAAATAATTAAATGATTTATTCAGTAAATAATAACGGTAAAAGGGGGAATTGATCGACCAATTTTCAAAATACAATCCTCTAAATTTTCCAAATCCGGACGACAAGGAAATTTTTACAATATTATTGTCTATCAGTATCATCCAAAACCTGGTCATTCAACTTTACGCTTTCACTGAACAGGTAAATTCCTGCATGTAAAAGACTCGTTTAATCTGATAAGGCTGAGTTTGTTTAGCAAATACATAAAAAAGGTCTAAAGCGTAATCTGCTTGTGTCTCGTCACCGTCACGACAAATTAAATTGATGTTGTAACAAGAAACCCGAATGTACTCAGAGAGAGACTGCATGGCCACTCATCCTTGAATATTTCATGAGATCATTAAGGTGCTGCCAGTTTGATAAGGAGCGTCATATTAGAGCAGTGCTTCTAAATTATTTTCCGTTGCACCCCCCCAGCAAGAAAACAATTCGCAACCCCCCCTATTCTCCGCCGCGACTATAAATAATATCAATTGTCTATAAAATTGTTAAGTGCACCTCTGCATAACATTGCATCCTTATCAACATTAAAGAAAACAAAAAAGGAAAAAGAAATAGTTCAATTTCTAACAATAACTTCATTAATATTATTTTTAGTCTATAACAGAAACGTTTTAAGTGCATCAATTTGCCTGAAATTACAAAAAAAAAAAATCTTGTTTAAACTGTCAACATTTTTGACCAACTCAATGCACCATTTGATACTGAAAAATAAAATTAAAAATCAATATAGTAAAAAAAAATTTCACATTGAGTTCAGCGACATTAACTGAGGAGCAAAATATATAAAACATCTTAAATCTACAAAACAAAAATGAATAAAACAATTTGTGGTGATTTTTCTTTTAATCAAAATGAGGAAGTCAGGATTAATGCTACAATGAGCTCGTTTAGGCAGTCACACACTTTCAGGTTTGAAGTATAGGTATAGGTATACTGAAGTAGCATTCACAAAGGGGGACGATTTCTGGTATATTCGGCACGTTCTCGCTGAAAAAACTCCATGTCTTTAAGTAATATAATGTCTTCATTTCTTTAGCTTCGTGCTGTTCGCTGCCAGCATTTTTACACACAGTAAACACACCGGTCGGTCTCCCCTCGTCTGCCACTGTCGTCATAGTGAGGCTCAGCGCCACAGACACTTCTTCATGGTTCCTCGAGGAAATACTCCCTGCGCACACCTGACAATGACAGCACTACTGCCAACTACTGTAGTGGATGTGCAATTACACTTTACTCTAGTACGGCAAAAAAAGCATGTTCTCCAGGGTCACACGCTCCCCCCATGGTATTGCTCCGCGCCACTATTTGAGAAACGCTGTATTAGAGCATCTCAACATACACGCAAGTCTACAGTCATTCATTCACTGATTCAGTTGTCAAACCTGAATGCGGTAAAAATTTGGCAATGAGAGGAGAGACCTGGAATATCAATAGCTAACCAACTAAAAAATGTTTTTTCCGGCATAGATTAACTTTATGCTTTTCCAAATGGCCCCTTGAAAGCAAACAAGTTGATTTTTTTTATCAGGAATGGACTGCTGCTACAAATAACAGTGATGAACATCCCTCTCTTTACGCGTTCCAGTAAACTAACAGTAAGCAAGCATGAAGTGAAGCTCTTCCCTGGAAATCAAGTCTTCTTAAGTATTTACGTACATCTTTAAAATTCAACCCAGACATGAAACAGCCGGTT
Organism: Antennarius striatus; assembly: GCF_040054535.1. Lineage (NCBI taxonomy): Eukaryota > Metazoa > Chordata > Actinopteri > Lophiiformes > Antennariidae > Antennarius > Antennarius striatus. The sequence goes on from NC_090779.1 coordinate 13,809,832, forward strand.
CTCAAACCAGTAGGCATCAGTGATGAGTAAAGCTATCGATTCGATCCACTAAATTACCAATTAAGTCCCTACTTATGTTTGATGAATGAAGCTGTACGTCTTCAAAATTGGACTGTAAAAAGCTCATCACTTGGCTTGAAGCTCTCCAGTCAGTAAGTGTGTGACTGCCACCTAGTGGATGGCTCTGACCTGAAAGAGACATCAATGTGTTTTAGTGGAGAAACCTAAATCTAGTGAAAATAAAGCTAAGTCAAAAGACCATCCGAACACGTTATTTGAAAGAATGGGAACTATTATTAGTAAGCGCTATAGACCCAGTTATTTCTTACATCAGCGCTTGCAGCGACCAGACACCTCATCATACTGATAAGCAAAAACAAAAATGACAAATATTTTTTATTTATTTCTTCAAGTTACAAGGGAAGCACATTTATTTTTTTGCCTTTTTTCAAAACTCAGACCTATGTGGACATGTATCATGGAAATAAGGTTTAAAAGACCAAAATAAAAACAATTTAACCAATTACAGGGATCAAATAAACTGTCTCGTTAATAAAAATATATACTACATCGGTGCATCCTGAAAATGAAAAATACAAGGCTGGAGATTGTGTTTCTTACAAGATAAATGACTGTGACATCATTACATGCCATTTTAACGAGTTAATGCCATTTAACAACAACAACATTTGGATGTGTTAGCTTAACGTTAGAAGTATCCTGACCTCATTTTTAGAATATGCATAAAGGGGTAATGATTTTAGTTTCTATCCAATGAGAAACACACAAACTGAATGGTGGTAAAAATTATATCCTAATTTTTATTTCTACTTAACAAAAAACAAAAAGCCCCATAATGCAATGGGTGCAGAAGATTGTTAGAAAATGACCAGGCTTCCAGCCAGCACTAAGACACAGACCAGTGAACCATCATTAACTTAAAAAAGTTAACCACCGCTTCTCCGGTAACGTCTTCATCTGCAAAGGTGCCAAAAGGCACATCAATGTTTTTATGGCTAAACAGAGGAAAAATCTTTTTAACTCTACTAAAAGCAAAAAAAACTTTAGCAATTTAAGTTTTAAATATCTATGAAGGAGACTCGTAGTTTTACATAGTTATCTCAAATATCAGGGAAAACTTTATCACCACGTATAGTAATGGGAGAATTCCCTTTTTTTATGAAACTATCCTTTTACATCACCAGATTTTAGTTCCATCATTTTGGAAAATAGGCCAGCAACAGCTTGAATAAGTAAAAGAGACAGCAATGAATGGCTGAAACAAAGACTGCTGCCTGATAATGTTTTACCTATATTTATAAGAAAGGGATGCTGAGGTGTAATGTGTCTCTGGAGGACTAGATTCAACAAAGACTCCTCCCACAAATACGTACCATCACTCCCAGTCTTTACAGAAGAATCAGTCTTTAAAGTATTGTGTTATGTTGTAAACCATATATTTTGATAGGATTCACCACCCACGACAAAACTAACTATCCCTACGCAAGTCAAACACCTATTATAGTTCAACACAAGCAATAGGCAAAGTTCAAAAGTTTGATAATTCAACAAGGACCTGGATAAACCCTGCCCTCCTCTACAGAATTTTAGCTCCACAAAGCCCCACACAACTTTACTTCTGTGTCATGCCATAATATACAAATATATTTAGAGAATGACAAACACTTTCCTAAAACGGAGAGGAGGAGGAGAAAGATGAGTGTTTGAGACAAGGACTCCCATGTCTTGATTTCTACAGAGCATCAGTTGTTAGTACACAAGTTCAATACGCCATGCTTCTCCCTGGATTACATTCATGCGCGCAGCCACACATTCACACGCACGCGCGCGCACACATTCACACGCACGCGCGCGCACACACACACACACACACACACACACACACACACACACACACACACACAGGCATTGTGGTGACTGATTCATCTGTTGCTTTTCTGTAAGTATGATGTGTCAGCTGGTTTGCACATGGGCAGTCCTGTCAGAGAGGCTGTCTACAGTCACAACTGTACACCATGAACAGATGACTGCACGAGGCTCTCTGGGCTGCAGCTCACTGGAAGTCTCAAAAAATGAAAGGTGACAGCTCAAATAAAATAAGAATCCTTGCAGTTTTTTGAAGAGAAACAGTTTTGAGATCCTGCAGTCCTCCGTCAGCACGGCACCAGTGCCTGGTGTTGTAGTTAATTTGTAAAATTGGTGAAATTGAAAAAAAGTGGTAAGTTGTAGCCTCTGGAGCCACATCGTAAACTGTAAGTTTTGATTGGATGACAGCCCTCCTGTCTCCCAACCGCTGCTCAGTCTTTACTTGGTCATGCAACATGAAAGCCTTGACTGAGGCAACGATCATGGAAATTAAAGATTCACCCCATCTGATCTAATGGGGTTCTCAGGGGGCAGCAAGGGTGTGGGGCAAAGGGCAGGTGGGCATGAAAACCTAAATAAGGGTTAATATTCTGCAATATCACACTGCAAATCCTTGTGTAGCAATAAAAATTCTTGTGTCGCCTTAAAAAAATTGTCTTGTCTTTAAATTGTCTTTAAATATCAATATAGCACTGAATGTCTGCTCTTTAGGAATGGACAGTCTGTTGTGAGGTGAAAAGGACGGGTTCTCCTCCCTTCACTACAACTCCATGTCCTGAGCCTCGTCCTCCGAAAAGTCTGACATCGAGCTCTCAGAAGAGGAGTCGCCCCCTCCTTCCTCCTGCTCCTTTAGAGCCTCCTCTGTAGCGTACCTTTGGATGTACTCTGAAAAAGGACACACAAGGAAGGAGACAGATGAAGAATTCCTTTGGGAATCCACCTTCAGTGCTTTTCGCATAACCAGCCGATGATTTCAGGTATGTCATGTATGTAGAAGCCTTCAGTATTCTGCTTTTCACCACTAGGCTTAGTTTTCATAGTTATCACAGAAGTATTAAAAGGTATGAGATGTGTCAGCTCAATTTGACACGAGTTGGAGAGAAATGTGTTACTTCATTGCAACATTTCTGACTTTAAGATGCCTTTTATTTGTTTAATTGAAGTTTCATTCCCCAAATATAAATACCTGAAACTGCCATACGCTATTTTTTAAATCTCAACCATCCTTTCAGACTTTGTCTCACACTGGTGAGATACCTTTGATCTTGTGTTTATAATCCTCTGGTCGGTGTAGGTACATGGCAGCTGCATCTCCGTTTAGAGGATCGATGGGGTTGGGATAGGCAAGCAGCTGAGGGAGGAATGACTCAAAGATGTTGGTGAGGTCTAGTGGATATGAAGAAAAAGACAAGTCAGTAGAGAATCATCTGAGAACACGTAGTTCTTCCATCCTACATGCAGGTCTACTATTGTCCACTAGAGGTCTCTCTTCAGTGCTCAAACAACTATACTGTATATGGTTCCAAAGTAATGTACAGTACAGTATACAAATTCTTGAGTCCACATCATCTATAAGGCATTTTAAAAAATACTCTATTGCCCTCTGGCGGCAAATACTCAAAATATGCAAGCACACTGATTATTAAGACAGGAGATTAAAAGTAACGTCTAACCAGTGGGAAAGCAAAGGATAGAAAATAGGCAGATAGGAACCTCCTCACAGAAACTACACACAAGCATGAAAACTGAGAAGTGGTGACCAAACCTCTCCTTAAGACTTTTCAGGTGGAGAATGATAAGGTCAGAACGTGTGCTGCTGTTTAAATGTTCAGCGCAGAAGAGAAACATGAAGTCTGCTCTGTTCCTCAGAAGAACATAATGCATGGTACAAACATGAGATTCACAGTACAAGGTATTTATTACTCATGCTGATCATGCACCAGCTGACCAGTGATATACACTATCAGACATTGGGCAGAACTCAAGCAAAGTGAGACCACTGGACTATTGTTATTAGAGTTAAATTTATCTCCAGGGTTGTAAGGTTTGTATTTCAAAGTTTCCTTATCCACTCTCTCCACCTTAAAGAGCACCATACTCCTTGAGCAATCACATCAAAAACGATAGCAAAGTTAATCATCACAGATGAACATGAAGATGACCATCTGTGTTAATTGCTCATCGGACTGGTGTCACAACACCCACACAAAATATACCAACACAGTAATTAACAGGGTGTTATTAAGTACACAACACAGGTCTAAAAAGCAAAGATATGGATTAAATGAATGCAGAGAACCAATAAATCTCTTGTTGATCTTATCTTTTGGTGTCATCTCTTTTCACCTGTGATACCCTATCAATATTACAACTATTCAGAGAGGTTTACATTTAGAGCTACTCTCAATTCAAGAATGGAGAATATTCCTAATGGGAACGAGTTCACAACAATCTTTCAGTCTTTTCACCTTTGTGTCAATCAGCCTAAAAGCAAGTTCCGAGGGCAAGCAGCAGATATCACATTAGCATAGTGCAACCGGTTTAGGGTGCTTTCACAACTTCTATGCTTGGTAGGATCTTTCAGACCTGCAGTAAGACCTCCCAGGACCAGATCAGAGACCATCTTTGGTCTGAAAATGATAGGTGGTCTCAGCCCACATCAAACTTAATCAGTTTGTTTGCCTTAATTGTGGAAGCATGTTTTTGTATGACTCAGACTTTCAGACCAAATAAAGGAAGTTACAACAACCTACCATCATCAATCCACAAAAGAGGAAGGAAAACAAATGGAAGTTAATGAATGAGACACAGTAACTCATGGAGAGAGGAAGAGATGATGCGTTGTGGAGACCAGTAAAAACCAACTTCTTTAGAATATAGTTTTTACCAGGAGAATACGAGAGGAAGGGAGAATAATGACACCTGTATGTAAAAAGTTGGATGCCATCAATAACAGTGGTGTGTTTACAAATGAGGACTATTTTTCATTTTATGATGACTTGGACAAAATTCTGTAAAGTAACGGACGCTGCAGCCTAGGTAGATGACTGGATTTATGGATGACATGAAAAAATCTTAAGTACACTTGGACATGTGAAATGAAATCTTACTAGAATACTTTAAATACATGATGGGTAAATAAATGGTGGGAAAGCGTCCTCAAATAAGGTGCTGTAATTGCCTGTTAGTCAGTGTATGTCATTTAATAAAGCTATCACACAATGAAACGTGGCCGTGACCTACCATAGAGAGCTGTCCATGTCTGGTTAATGACATCTAAACACACAGTTCCTGATCTGGAAGAGAAAACAAACATAAAACTGTGAGTACTGCAATTAAAGCATGATAGCTTGGCAAAAGAAAGAGCCGAAACAACCAGAAAGATTTCTTTGTATGGCTTGATATGATAAACAAGAGGAAGTGCCACTGTTAGCCTACTCACGCTTCATCAATGTTGGGATGAAATATTTTATTCATGAATCCTGTTTTAAAAAGAGACAATCGGTTTTAATCATTGCATTTTTATTACATTAGAAGGAGATTTGAAGAACTCGCCACAATAAATATTCCATACCTATTGAAGGTGATTTGAAGGGATATTTATCCGGTAGGTCCACCCGCACCTTCCACACCCCTCCTTCATACGCCGCTGAAAAGAAAAGATGTAGACCCATAGGAAGTACTGACATGATGCGCCACATATACAGATTTACAGTAAAGGGGTGAAATACTGCTAAATGACATTTAGTCAACTTCAGAGAGGCTCTTACATCCTGGGGGTCCATGGAACTTGACCACAAACTCATTGAGTCCACTGAGGATGGTGACCTCGTGTTTGCTCTCAATGCTGACGATGGATTAAGGAAAAGACAACGACAACAAAACGAAAAATAGAAGAGATGACAAATTAAGACACAATCAAACAACAAAAACTACCTATCTTGTGCTGGTCAAAGTTCCATTTTCTTTCTGTTTCCAGACAGAGGCCTCACACATGATCTATAAGTGATCAGAGCAAATACTGCTGACAAAGGGGAAAAGCTCACTAAGCAACTAATACCTTGCACTCGGCACAAGATAATAACTTTTTAAATGTGAAGAGAGAGGTCAGTCTAAAAGCAGCCAAGGTAACAACTATAAGCTAGAATTAAGGTGGGACAGGAAGTAAGAAACTTAATTTCTTCGACTCACCAACTAACCACCAAAGATTAACTGAAAATAGCTAACATACTGGTAGATACTGGTAGCACAAACATCAGTACTGTAATAGGTCTACCAACTATCAAACATTGCAAGGATGTGCTATTTCTAAATAAATGTAGTCTCCACCATGCTAGCTGACTGTTAGCTTTCATCTGTTTCACAGGTCACTGACAGAATGTTGTGAAAGAAGAAAAGTTGAGTGTTCAATTCAATTGAGAAACTTCAGGTCTGGTATAACAACAGATGTGGACCACAAAAACCTCACAAGGAAGTGTCACAGCATTCTTCATGCTTGATTGCATAACTGCAAGGAGGCAAAAGACATGTAAGCATCTACCAGAGTCACTCAGTCACTCACTGAAAATTTTTTGCAAATCACTGAGCAGGAAGATACACAAACTCTAAATGTGCTGGAGTCCTATAAATAAAAGCTGTTCTTGATTTGTGCAATATGCATTGGCCTCTTATGCTATTCCCCGAGGTATGTCCATGGAAATCCAAGCATATGTTCATTCAAGTGAATGAGCATATGCTTGGGAAAACCTTTATTTGGCATAAGCTCACCAATCATTCTGGTTTATCTTCTGATCTAAATTGTGTTTACTATTTTCCAGTTTGTAAAATGTAATTTCCATAACACTAGTTCAAGATATTAAAAAACACATGTTAAAATTCAAAATCTACTGACCAGCAGTCAGAAAAATGCAGTAAACTTGGTCCAGCCTGATATACAAGTATGTAATTATTCAATGTCAATGTTGGTACAATAATATTAATAAAGCAAGCAATAAACTGTGTCTGTGGTTGTTTCTTCCTTATAGACCTGATTGTGCATCCTTTGTTGAAATTTCAATCTTTTAATGATATGAAACACAGCACTGCTGTATTTTACTTAATAAACTCATAAATTAAATAAAATATGCGGATTGTTGTAATAAAGGGATGTAAAACAATAAAGCAAAGTAAAAAGTGAAAAATGATAAAAATTACTTTAACTCTTTTTGCTTCTAGACTCTTGACTGTAAAGGTTAAACTCTCTGAAACACTGAAACCTTCTGTCTTCTATTTTTAATGTAATTTTTACTCAGTGACATAATTGGTACTCATGGAGGAGCTACAGGAACCACTATACAGAAAAAAATGTTTAAATATCTTGAAGTTATGCAATTATTATCATTAATGTTTTGGTTGTAAATAGTTTTTAAAAAAAACTTCAACTGACCTGATTATCAGATGTTTTGCCATGCTTTTTTTTTATTGGTTGGTTCATTTTATTTATCAACAAACTGATTCCCTACCAGTTGCTTAGTTGCTCTACAGAAGCTAAACTACTTCTGCTAAAGAGGAAACAACATGTGGCCCTAAGCCTGTCACAGACTGGATGTTCCCAGCCCCCAACCAGGCCTATCCTCTGCACAGATCGCTTGTTGTTCCTCGATCAGCTGTGTGTGAAGCCCCGCCTTCTACCATTTTCCGGATGGTAACAAGCTGACCAATTAGAGAGCAGGATCTGGATGCAGGACAAAAACAAAACAATTCACCTCACGCTGTCAGAAATCCTTTCATGAAACTTCAGCTGAAACCTATAAATAAATACCAACTACACAAAAAACAAACATTTAAATCGACTATAAGAAGTCCTCGACCAATCAGCAGCTAATAAAACTCCGTGAAAAAATGTTTAATAAAATAGAATTTTACACCCATTCTTTTGTACATTCAGCATCAATAAAATCATTGAAATATCGGTCAAATTCAGAAAGTTTTAAACCATATTGTTCGAGGTGAACATGCCAACAGTGATTTTTGCATTTTACACATGATTTGTAATTACTTTCTTTTCAATTTGCATTGTGTGAAGACAACAATTAAAAACGCACAAAAGTCAAACACCAGGTTTCTGTTTTCATTGACGTTAATTAATACAGTTATCAGTTGAGTTTGGGTTTGTCAGATGGTAAATATCTATTTAGCTCTTTATCGACCCCTGTTTGTTCTGTTCTATGTGAATGACACATAGCTAACTACCTAGACGCTAACGTTATACAAATAACGAAAAAAAGACTGACGTGCCTTCCGATAGAAACGTTTCCAAAATGTAAAAATTCCTTGCTAATGCCTCACATGGAGTTGTCAGACAGGTGGAACCACAAATTATTGGCTAATATGCTAACTTAACGCTTCCGAGCTAAGCTAACAATGTTGAAAGCGCTCAGAGTTCACTACCAATGTTATATTGCGACAGATTCCTCTGCTAATTATCGACTAACACAAACAAGAGGATCATTGCTAGTGTTTTAGCAAGCTAACGCTGGCTAATAGGCAAGTGAAGTCACACAATAACGTTAACTAAATGTGTAGCTTAATCGCCATTCTGCTAACTTAACATCGAGGAAGCTAACAGCGGACAGACCAACAGACTAACATTCACCTCAAAGTCTTTTACGTTACATACTTTTTAGAAAATCCGTCAACTTCGCATAGATTGCTACTTGCCACATTAATACAGCCATACAAAATCTACAACAAACACCAGGACTGAACAACATTAGAGGGATGACAATTACCATGAAACCACACATTTGATTTGGCAATACAAGCGTGTTTATGTTCTGAAAAGGATACAGTTTCACCACGTCGGTATCCATTCGCCTTTTGCCCGGACTTGGAGACGACATTTTTGTATCCTTCACAGAAGTGATCTAAAATCTTCTGACGATGAGGCCACCAAAACCTTTTGCCTTGAAAATATCCACAAACCCTCCGGACTGTATCAACAGCCTTCCAATAATGTCCGTAAACAAGATCCTAGCTGTAACATCGCCCACTTTTCCTGCTTTCAACGGCTCTTCAGTGACCAGTTCTGCCTAGTTGAGATCTGTCCTGACATCAACCTCCAGAGTCCTGAGGAGGGGAGGGGCTCGGCCCTAGAAATACACTCCACAGAGCGGAGCTGCACTGTTAGCACGCTGTTTGTCGTCCAAGTAAACAGCACGAAATCGTTTCTGCCAACTTAGAAGTCGATATTAAAACCCCAAATTGACTTTTGTCGCTCTTTGTTCTTATTTTATGTGTGTGTGTGTGTGTGTGTGTGTGTGTGTGTGTGTGTGGGGAGGGGGGGTTTCAATGAGGCTGGTGAAGTAGAGATCAAAGATAAAGCGCTTGCTTTTCTATTATGTTTAGTTCTACGATGAAATTAGCTAAGACAAGGCCTGTTTTTTTCTCATACATTGTCATGGGTTATTAACGTGAAATTATAGATGTATATATGTACAGTATAAATATATGAATATATATACTATACACACGCGTGCTGGTCATAGAATTAGATTATTGTGAAAGTTTTTATTTCAGTAATTCAATATATTGTGTTTATTCATTACACGAAGACTGCCATACAGTACTTAACATTTTGTTTCTCTTAATTTTGGTGATTATACTTGAATATTAATGAGAATCTCATTCAGTATCTCAGAAAATTAATTAAGACTGATAGAAAAAAGTATTTCTAGAAATGGACAACTGAAAAGTATGAGCATGTACAACACACAATACTTAGTTGCGGCTCCTTTTGCCTGAATTATTGCAGAAATGCGGTTTGGCATGAAGTCGATCAGTCTGTGACACTGCTCAGATGTTATGAGAGCCCAGGTTGCTTTGATAGTGGCCTTAGCTCCTCTGCATTGTTGGGTCTGGTGTATTGCATCTTCCTCTTCACAATACCCCACAGATTTTCTCTCTGGGACCTGGATTTCCAAAGCACATGTGAAATTTACTTTCATCAGAGAACATAACTTTGGACGACTCAGCAGCAGTTCAGTCCTTTTTGTCTTTAGCCAAGGGGAGTCTCTTCTGGCGCTACCTCTTGTTAGAGAGTGGCTTGACACATGGAATGCAACAGATGTCTTGCATACGTCTGTGCATGGTGGTTCTTGACTCCAGCTGCAGTCCATTCTTTGTCAATCTTCCCCATATTTTTGAATGGGTTTTGTTTCCTAATCCTCTCCAGGATGCAGTTATTGGTTTTACACATTTTTGTATCACATTATTTCATTTCGTTTGCCACTCTATTGATGTGCTCGGACACAGAGCTCTGTGAACAGCCAGCCTCTTTGTAATGACCTTTTGTATCGTACCTCCTTGTGCAGTGTTGGTCATCTTTTGGACAACTGTCAGGTTAGCAATCATCCCCATGATTGTGTTGCCTACAGAACTAGACTGAGAGACCATTTAATGGTCCTTGCAGGTGTTTAGAGTTACTTAGCTGGTGAAGGCACCAGGTGTATTTAATATTGAACCTTTCAACAATATTCTAATTTTCCGAGATATTGAATTTGGAATTTTCACTTGTATTCAGGTATTACCATCAAAGGTTAAGAGAAATATACATACATATATACATATGTACACACACACACACACACACACACACACACACACACACACACACACACACACACACACACACACACACACACACACACACACACACACACACACACACACACACACACACAGGACATACAGTATATATACATATATATATACTGTATATATACTTTATATACACTGTATATATACAGTACTGTATATATACTGTATATATATACACACACACACACATATACATACATACATATTGAAATGAATATAATATTCAAGTTTCAATTTTGAAATATATAACCTTTTTCATGATATTCTAATTATATGACCAGCACCTCTGTGTGTGTGTGTGTGTGTGTGTGTGTGTGTGTGTGTGTGTGTGTGTGTGTGTGTGTGTGTGTGTGTGTGTGTTTGCGTGTGCGTCATTTTAGATATAGATATAGATATGAATATAGATATAGACAGACAGACAAACATAGATAGATAGATAGACAGACAGACAGACAGACAGACAGACAGACAGACAGACAGACAGACAGACAGACAGACAGACAGACAGACAGACAGACAGACAGATAGATTTTCTTGGATCCAATGGATTAGTAGTGAGAGGACAGTTCTTTTTACTACTATTCAGTTTTTATACCTTATTCTTTCTTTTCTTTATTACTTTTCTCTTTCTGACCCATATGATGACGTGATTAAGCTCTATATAAATAAAGGTTGATTGATTGATCTGCTTTCAGAGTGAACAGAACCTACTGGAATACTGTATGATTTGAAGATGAACTGGACTGGACAAGCAACACGAGGCAACTGTATAAGAAAGCTCAGAGAAGGATGTACTCCCTGAGGAGGCTTAGAGCATTCAACATCAGCAGAAAGCTCCTGTGGATGTTCTACCAGTCTGTGTTTGCCAGCCTCCTGTCGATGGCTGTGGTGTGTTGGGGAGGGAGCGTGACAAATGCAAACCTCTCCAGACTAGAGAAGCTGATCAGGTGGGCCAGCTCAGTGGTCGGGATGAAGCTGGACCCTCTGGCAATGGTGGTAGAAAGGAGAACTTTGGACAAACTGCTGGAGATCATGGACAATGTCAGCCACCCTCTGCACACCGTTGCAACCAGAGCAGTCTGAGAAGCCTGAGCAGCCACAGACTGCACCTCCCAACATGCAGGACCAACAGACTTAAGAACTCCTTCATCCCCGGAGCCATTAAACTACTCAATTCCTCTCTAGGAGAGATGAAGAAGAAGAGGGTCCACACAAGAGCTGAGGGATGACACACATAACACATCAAAAACACTGCAAACACGATAAACACTTTAATTTTTACATCTATTTATGTCATTTTATTTGTATATTTCACGGTGTGTTATTTTTATTCTTTCCAGGTGACAGTACTTCTTTCTGTGTGATTTTTCTGTGTGCTTTTGTGTGCTCACTGTGCTGTGTATATTGTGACGGAGATGTCAATTTCCCTGACAGAACCTCCTTAAGCGATCGATAAAGTTCTACTACTATCACTACTATTATTACTACTACTACTACTACTACTACTACTACTACTACTACTACTACTACTACTACTATCACGAATGTCAATCTGCCATCTACTGGAGAATTAATGCAATTTCACAAAAATGCGTCTGACCAAAAAGGTCTCCAGTTCTTTTGGGATTGTTTTCCTCCTCAGTAGTGTCTGGCATTTGGTTGGTTATTTGGTATTCACTGAGAAAACCAATGAAATACAGTATAATGATCCTTTTCTGTGAGCAGGTCAGCCACCACATTGTTCAAGAACAGGGGGAATGTGAGCACCAGCCCTGGATACGTCACCCATTGCGCAGGATGGCATGTGAACAAATGGTCACCATGTTAACATGTTTACTCAGATGTGAACATGTCAGTGCAGTAGGCTGGAGAAGACAGTAGGCTACACATCCTTGGCTGTAATGGTCCAATTTTCTGGGAGCCTCTGTATGCAGATCAGTATTTTCAAGCAAACCCTGAGAGTCCAGCATACAGTAGAGGTAATGCCAGTGAAACCAGTGTTCGTCCCTGAACTGAAAGCTTTCTTTGGACTGACTTTTCACATCGGCTATGTCAAAAAGCCAAGCCTTTAAATTTCTTCTTAAAATTAATATCATCCACTTTCTCCTACCTGACGATGGTACATGCCAGGTAGGGACTTTTCTCCCTCCTCACTCTCTTCTGTCTTTCCCTTAGCAGTTCATCCTGCAGGGCCTACCGCTCTACCATCTGATATGACGGAAGCATTTCCAGTTGTCCTACAGCTTGATCAGTGCACCTGATAATCTGAGCCTTAATACAGGAAATACAAAAACAACCACACAAAGCAAGCACCAAGATCACAGGTACAACAGAAATCAAATTGGAGGAGAACAGGCCCTTCCATTTCCCTAACCAGGCTGTCATTAGATGGGGTCACTGTTTCTCTGAGTAAATACCCAGAGAATCAACATCACATTATCTGACAGAGCAAGGAGATTCTTTCTCCTGACAAACAATCAGCAGAAAACTCAAGATAAAATTTTAGACATCAGATAAAGTGAAGTCACGAGTCCAAATGGGCAAACTTTGAGACAATCTTTTGATTAATTGAAGGGTCTTTTCACAGTTGAAATAGATTAGGAGTGCAAATATCAGTTTTCCAGAATAATTAGCCTGAAAGTAGGACCTCACAGGCTGCTGCCTTGAGTGGTAAATATTACCATGATACTAAAAGATAATAAAAATAGCAACATATGAAAGGTGTAAACTAGGAAAACATGAAAAGAAAAAAGTGGTGTTTCATCAAGTCTTTTCTTGGTCATTCTGCATCTACTTCATGATTTTACAAATCATTTTGTATCCTGTGTATTTTTTCACATAATTTTGTCGAGAAAAAAAAGAAGAAAAAAAGCTAAGCCAAACAAGTTCCACATGATATCAGTCCCTTCGTTCTCTTTTGTCCTTCCAGCCTATTTAGTCTCAGTGAGTTTCAAAGTACGATTATCACAAGACAGCAGAGCATCCTCAAAAGATCTGGTATCTTTGTTTCAATGACCAAAAAGAGTCAGCTCAGCTGTTTGTTTGTTTGACAGAAATAACAGCTGTCCATCACTCATAAAGTACAGTAAATGGTATCACCACCGTTATGTCACCTTTAAACAAATAAAGTTTACACAGACAGACAGACAGACAGACAGACAGACAGACAGACAGACAGACAGACAGACAGACAGACAGACAGACACACACACACACACACACACACACACACACACACACACACACACACACACACACACACACACTTATCTTATCAGTTTTTCATCAAATACAATCTAGGTTTTTCATATTCTTATGTTATATATGTACAATATACTGTATACAGTATATAGTATGTTACTTTTGCCACATGCAGTTTTCCGACACTTTGAAATGATCCTGAATGCATCATGACTGGCACTCTGCCGTATGATTGGTCAGTTTAGCCCAGCTGGCCGTGACGCCGCAGAGAGCAGCACTTGACAACGGTCAGGAGGATTGTCTTTATTATGGTTCTATGGCCGGACCTCGCAGTCTCATGCAGCCACGGTTGATCAAACTGAAGCGGGTTTTTGTCCGGGTCTTGGTGTGAACCTTATCTGCGCGAACCCTTGTGAGATGTCGTCCACCGAGCACGAGAGAACCTACAGTCAGCTCATTAGGTTTGAGAAACTGTCGTGGAGGCCGTTCATCCGTGACACGGGTTAGTAAACAAAACCTAATGGTCTGCATGAACCAGCAATTAGACATAGCCAGCGAGGTGACAGGAGCCACAGCAGGAACCAGGTGCTACTCTCTCTGTTTGTACCGGGAAATTACAGTGTTTACATTTCTGGCACGGTGTATCACGTCTTCAACACAAAGGCCAAGGCTAGCCAACGTTGCTACGGAAGCTACTATGTTTACTGAGTGAATAAAGACCTTAAATTCATTTACAGAACTATTTTTCATTGTCATTTGGTTCAAGTCTGGAACTAATCACCAGAAATAATGAAAGAGGGGCTGATATTAGCGCTGCTTTCGTAGAAGGAAAGCTACATCCTTCGAAGCGAGGGTGTTGGCTAGAAAATGCCACATTACCAACTTTATCGACACTCATGCACATTTTATGTTTTAAACGGTCCTTGGTGACAATGTTTGCTAATACAGAAACTGTCCTCTGTTTAAAAACTAAAACGACTGTTAATAATTCCAACTATTGATAAGAATCATCCCTACTCCCACCATGGCCCAGACTTCTGGTTGTAAACATGCTTACTGCAGCCATACCAACGACCCAGCTTCCTTTATTACTTATTCATAATTAATATGCTCTCCATTAACTGTTCAAATCTGTGTTTCTCTTTTGTGGTGACTGGTCACAGGAACCAAGAAGCGGGCCAGGTGGCTTCAGGCTCGGCGGATCTTCTCCCCATCCTGTCCTAATCTACGAATCCCCAACAGATTCCTCAGAGAAGGTGCAGAAAGCACACAACCTCCCATTGAACTACAGATTAAAGAAAGACTGGTGTGAGATGTGTGAACTGAGTGATGTTGGCTTTTATTGGTGTGGTTTTTTTTTTAATAGTTAAAGATCTAATGTGGTAATAAAACAGTAAGTGTTGTCAAAGACAATAAACATACATGGTAGGACAACACGATGCGTTACATGTTTTGTCACGTTTCTGTACAGTTTTGCACCATAAGGCACACTGGACTATAAGGCACACCTTCAATGAGTGGCCTATTTTAAACCTTTTTCCTATATGAGGCACACTGGATTATAAAGCACATCTGATTATAAGGCACACCTTCAATGAATGGCCTATTTCAAAAACAGTTTTTCATATATAAGGCGCACTGGATTATAAGGTGCATGGTCAGTTTTTGAGAAAATTGAAGGCTTTTGGGTGTGCCTTATAATGGGAAAATACTGTATTCATAAGTTAACTGGCCTCTCCTTTTACCTAATGTATGCTAAATATCATACAGGACACTGTGTACCCCCCGCCCGAAGTGGACATCGTTGTGTCGCGGATAACGCCAACCTCTATGTTTTTGGAGGCTACAACCCAGACTTTGAGGAGGCAGGCGGTTCGGAGAATGAAGACTACCCTCTTTTCAGGGAGCTTTGGCGGTTTCATTTTGCCACAGCCACTTGGCAGCAGATCCGCACAGAAGGGTACATGCCCACGGAGCTGGCCTCTATGTCAGGTAAGGAGTCATGTGCTGCCCTTCATTTTACAGAATTCAGTCTGTTCTCAATGAGAACCAGCTCCTGGTCTTTTTCAGAGTTGCTATATTGATAAGAGGAAGGTCTGAAGAGTGATGATCAAAGGTTCAGCAAATAGCAAGAAAAAAGGGAGTATCTAATGAGTTAACATGGATGTAATCAATGCTGTTCTCAAGAGTAGGAGAAAAAGCACTGTAAACACAGTTGCTTGAGCTCGAAGGTACAAACTATCAGACCATACCTTTGATTTTTGTTTTATTTGAGGTCATTTGGTTGTTTTTTAAATCCAGTTTTCGGCCGCACACGTAATACGTAATGAAAACATGACATGGTGTTTTACTGCCTTGCCTGCTTGCTCTGTTAATACAGACATCAATCTAGACATGTTTCTAACAAAATCTCAAGGGTTGAAGTACAGAAGCCTGTTACAATATTTTCACAGGATGTAATGTAATAAAGGTACAACAAACTTGCCTTGAAAACGCGTTTTTTTACATGACATATTTCATGCCTTTAGTGTAAGCTGTCTGGCACACAATAGATCCATTAAAAATATCAGTTATTTTTCTATAGTTTATTCAGCCATTGAATGAAAAATGTACACCATCTTGGTTTGCATTCAGTATTATTCTTCATTTTTATAACCTTTTTAATGTTTTAAAAGATCATTTGTTTTTGTAAACTTGGTGCTATCCCCCTATTTTTACATTTTAATGATATATGTTGGCTCCACCGTGCACTGGCGTCGGGCCAGGAGTGTCCCCCGCCTCACGCCCTATGCCAGCTGGGATAGGCTCCAGCTCCCCGTGACCCGCTACAGCGGATACAGCGGCAGAAAATGGATGGAAAATGGAAAGTCATATGTACTGCAATCAGTCATTTTAACTCATTATGATATTATGATATTATATATTAAGTAATGATGATATTGTGATGCTAATATGCGGTCTAGACTTAACAGTAAAGTATGTCATGTCACATCAAACCTGTTCTAGTGGTGTGTATTTGTACCATGTAAATTTTGATGTCTCTCTTAGCTGTTTTACATGGCAACAACTTGCTTGTGTTTGGTGGCACTGGGATTCCATTTGGTGAAAACAATGGGAATGACGTCCATGTTTGTAACGTTCAATATAAACGGTGGAATTTGCTCAACTGCAGAGGGAAGAAACCCAACAAGATCTACGGACAGGTGATGATTTAGCTCCCTGTGACTGGACTGAATAACTAACGTCTGTACAGGGCTGCCACAAATGATTATTTTGATTGTCGACACTCAGATCATACGTGGATTGAATGTAAAACATACACCTTATCACACCAGCATGAAGCTGTTCTTTTATAACCATCATTAGGTTTCCGCTTTAAATTATAAGGTACAGTATATGCTAAGTAACAATTAAGATGATCATTAAGCCTTTAATACGGACAGCCCCAGTACTGTATATGAATAACTATACAGTATAAACAATTTATTCAAGACTGGTATATGTGGCTGTGTGTTCTAACAATAAACATTAATCAGCATTCCCTATGTCCAGGCGATGGTCATCATCAATGGCTACCTCTATGTGTTTGGAGGGACAACAGGCTATCTTTACAGCACTGACCTCCACAGGCTGGACCTGACTACCAAAGAGTGGACCCACCTCAAACCCAACAATGCACCCTCGGATCTCCCAGAGGAGAGGTCAGAGAGAAGCTAACGGCTGTTAACAACTACGGCACAACAGCGCCTAAGTTCAGGGGTTACATCTTTCAAAGTCTATTTGTACAACAAACGTGACAACACTGGCAAAGCAACATGCAAGACTTTTTTTAAATTTATTTTTTACTACTTGTTCTGTTATTACTGCTACTACCAATACAGACTTCAATACTACACCAGAGTATTTCCTCATACAACTGCTCAGACATAACTTTTACAACAACAGCTTGAAAGATGACACTTCAGTGAATCAATTCCAGCTGTCAATGTTGCTAAGAGACAGACCGTGACGCAAGGGTAAGGACAGGAACAGCTGATGAAATCCTCTGTAAACCAGGCTGTCTCATTTTACAGCAGTCTATGAAACTTACACTGCATCCTTTAAAGTGTATGGCCCCCGAATTTAGACACACCTTATATATGACTTATTGTGAATCCCTCTAATATTTATTGAAATACAATTAAAGTACAATAAATGTATGACTTTACAGGTACAGACACGAACTAGCTCATGATGAAGAGAGAATCTACATTTTAGGAGGTGGGACTTCCTGGACTTCATATCCCCTGGATAAGGTCAGATGAAGGATCAAACTTTTGATAAAGTGGTGAATTTATGTCTGTCTTTAATTTATGTATTTCTAATGTGTTCATCAGATTCATGCATACAACCTGGAGACAAATTACTGGGAGGAAATAGTAACCAAACCTCATGAAAAAATAGGTTCGTGATCAATGATAAAAGCTTTTATATTTCTGAATCAAGGACTGGAAGACGACAGATTTAATCTATCTTGTTGTCCTGTCAGGATATCCTGCTGCCCGTCGATGTCACAGCTGTGTGCAGGTCAAAGATGGTAAGGAGTATTTCACACATTCATTGCTATCCAGACACTTGTCTGAACTGTAATTGGTTGCCTCTGCCAAAAAGGACCTAAAGAGTTAATGCTGACGTCCATCTGACCGTATGATTTAATGTATTAATGGGGAGCTTTTCCAGTAGCAAGGGTCTCTGGGTTTAACTAATAATTAATGTCTCTCTCTCCAGAGGTGTTTATATGTGGGGGATATAATGGAGAGCTGATCCTGTCTGACCTGTGGAAGATCAGTCTGCAGACTTTTCAGTGGACCAGGCTGCCTACTGTCATGCCAGAACCAGCCTACTTTCATTGTGCTGCAGTGACTCCAGTGCGTTAAATATCATTCTTACATTACTATGTACAGTATGTTTCTACTGTAAGGACTGTAAAGTATTTTGCATGGAGATAAATACCAATTTTATCAGTTTTATCTGATTCACCCAGATTTACTTTGTGATACAGAGAAAACAGCCTTTTCTCTGACTAGTACAACTGAAGTCAGATATTTCATAGGGTTTGTTTAAAAATGTCATAATTAACAGTTGAGTAGTTCATCTCTTCATCTGTTCCTCTCCTCCAGGCTGGCTGCATGTATGTCCATGGTGGCGTTGTCAACATGTCTGGGAATGGGAGGACTGGCTCTTTGTATAAGGTGTGGTTGGTGGTACCCAGCCTGCTGGAACTGACCTGGGAGAAACTGCTGAAAACCTTCCCTCACATAGCCCAGCTGTCCACCCTTCAGCTGCTCGGCCTGGGACTGACACACACACTTATTCAGCGACTCAAATAGATGAATTCACAGGAAGAAAGTGGTACATGATGCAATAGCACTGACTATAAAATCACTATAAAATCAGCTAATTTTTATGGTCTTATATGTGTTTTTAGTGCTTGGTGCAGTGATTTACGTTTCTCTTTATTTCCTGAGTTTGCATGCAACCTTTAAATGCTAAACTTCCAGCGGAATCATTGCTGTATGCTGATTTCTACTTCAATACCCTATGTCACCATCGTGGTGCCACCAAACTAGTGCACCTCATTTTTTTTCTTTTTTGTATCAGAAACTCGTGCAACATGAACATGAATAAGGCCATGTCTTCAAAGGTCAAATGAATGTCACCTCTGGTAGAGATGATCTTTTTTCAGTGACTATAACTTGCACATTGCTACCATCTTCAACACATCAGCTGCTGCCATGCCCACTGTGACAGATGAAAAATGACAGAGCTGATGAACACTAAATTTTATGCTTTGCTTGTAAATTTCAGCCATCGTTTCAGAAAAATGGTATTGTTGACATAGCATGGATGCATAACTGTGATACCGTTTAACTGTCTTATTAGGTCAATTAAGGAATCATTTTGGACTCAACAACTATTTGATTGCATGCTGATATGGAGCCACTCAAACTGAAAATTGTTCTCATCACATTAAGCCTTGTTATTTGATCTTTAGGACATGGCATCACTGTGAATCTTGTTGTGCCTCTTCAATTAATTGACACCTGTAGCTCCAGTGGTTTTCAAGATTTATTTCTTCATTTGGTGCCTTTTTGTACCTTTTTTAAATAATACTCATTGTTTTTATATTTTAGTAAATTAGTGTCTGTATTCATTGTCTGTGAAATTTGTTCATGTAGTCTTTGTTCAATGTGTGATAGTCCACAAACCTTTAGTTGCAGAGCATTTCTTTTCAAGGTTAATCAAGAGAGAAGATATTAATTTGATTTAATCCATAGTCAATGTTTGTCAATTTATTTTTCTCAGTTTTTCTAACGTGTTTTCTAAAACCTTGAATTTTAGCATAAACTATTGCTACATTTTTTCCCACCTGCTTTATGATTTTAATTCCCCTTTAACCCTAAAACCCCGTGTTATTTTGTTGTAACATAAGCTGTATCTTTAGTTTTTAACCTTGTATCTCGTTTTTCAAAAAGTAGTACGGAGTTCCTTTTGAAAAATAAGTGGCATGGTTCTTTTGTAATTTAACAAGGTAGAGAATAAGGCACACTCAGGATGTTGAATACTGTGATCAGACTAAGTCTGGAGCTGAAAACATTTGCCAAAATGTTCCTCTTGTATTTTTTTTTTGAAACCAGATTTAAATGCACTGAGATGACTGTAAATTCCACCCGTTTTCACTGGTTTAGAAAAGTTCCCTTGTGAACGGTGCATATCCACAGCATATTTCTAATGTCCAACTGTGTTCATACAAACTAATACTAAGTTAAATCATAAATCTTATTGTATTACAGTAATACTCAGTTCACATTACATAAACAACCTACATGTTATGTCTTTACAAGTGAGTCTGCTTCAGTAAATGCTTGGAATTGGTAAATGGTACTGCCTTGCATACGACTGAGATGGTTATATTTGCATCAGTTTTTGATGTTACAGCTTTTCTGCATGTCAGTATGGTGTGCATGTCATCTTAAATAGTCTCTTGGGGTAACAGGTGAACACCTCAAAGGCAGTTATGGTTGTAATGGACATTATGTTTTGTAATTATTGTCTGTGTAAACAATAAATGCACAAGCAGCCAGTTTTTCAAAAGTTTGTATTGTTAGGTTATTTTCGAAGCACAGCCAGCCATGTCTTCTTACTATATGCAGTACCAGGTTTCCTTTTAGCTCTATTGTGAAGTAACAGCCATGAACTTGAGTATTTTAAAATGATAAAAATGTGTTACAACAGTACCATACATAAAACAGCTGCAGATTTTTAAATACTTGTCATTACAATATCCAATTATATTGTAAAAGTACCTATTTTCTTTCTTTCACGACCCTTAAAAAATACAGTAACAATTCATTCTAATGTCACATTAAAATATTTTAACTCACAAAGTGCACATTTTAGAAAGAATACAGTAATAAATATGTACTAACCTGAGATTAATATAGAGAAATGCATTACAAACACCATAATTAGTAAGAGCCCTACCACATATCCCACATGAGCATTAAACTAGAATCCTACCAGAATGGATTTGCATTAATAGGGAGAGGTATTGCATTTACACATTAAATCATTCCTCTTTAACCTTCATCCATCCTTCCTAGAGTGAGCAGCCTGCTGGAGAAGGCGCAAAGAAGTACAGCGCTAGTAAAATAAGGTAGACAACCACCAGAGTTGTGCCTGAGAAAAAAAAAGAAAGTCAAAAGTATAAGCTCTAAATGTCTCTGATTAAATCAAGAAAATGACAGAATGAATGAACTTAATATTGCATAAAGTTGATGATTGTGAACTGTGATAATTTTTTCACATCAGAAAGAGGAGACATTTTGGTTCAATCTAAAACCTGACCCCTTTAAAACAGGTCAGCCATAATGTAAACAACAACATTCAATTCAATTAATGACCTATAATCTAATACCTGAGAAAGAAGGCAGCAATGATTTGGTAAAGATCATTGAATTGAGTCCTTTCATTTTAATTCAATGAATATTTTTACAGACAAGATGTAATTTATTGAAAAATTCTCAAAATCAAAAAGTCCTTTAAACTCACCCTGAAAATAATCTGACTTTCCATCCATAAAGATGTAGTTGACGAGAATAACACTGAAGATACTGGCCCATAAGTGCAGGTCACTGAACAACAGCACGAATCCCACATCCTAGCCAGGACATCAGCAGTGTTTGATTAGAAAATATAAACAACAGCAACAGCTGGTTTGAAAAAGAATGAATCAATAATCCAAATGTAAAAAAGATGTCTTACATAGAAAGCATTAAATAAAACCAGAATTGGAATCTGCAGCATGCAGACCTGAACAGCAATACAGATTCCCACCTCCAAGCTAACAAAAAAAGAGAAATCTATGTGAATGCAGAAATCAATTTTTAAAATCACCTTTTAAATAAAGGCTGGATTTACCTCAGGCTGATGTTGTTTTGGAGTGCAAACTGTATTCCGTTAACAATTTCCGGGATCTCGGAAGCCATGGCAAGAATCGTCACCCCAATGAAATACTGGAGAAAAAAAACACAAGTAAGCGTCCAGTGAGAGAAACAAGCAGATGAACTTTCTGAGCATGTTCAGTCTGACCTGAGAGATGTGGGGTTGGTTCAGTATGGGTTGGATGTTTTCAGTCACAAGATCGGCACAGGCAGACAACAGCGCGGTTGCCATGACGAGGATGAGCACAGACCTCCATCTTGACCAGTGGACCACTGCTCCATGGTGTCCAGTCACTGTCCAAAAGAGAGAGTAAGGTGGACATTCTCTGTGGTCTCATAATGTAAGGTGAAAATATTTCTTAGCGATGAAACGTGATTAATGAAAGGAAGAGTCATACTCTCTCCTCCTCCATCATCATCGTCATCGTCATAAATGTGGGTGTGTGTCTTCAGTGTGAATGCCAGACCGATCACGTAGGCAAGCGGTAACAGGGCAGACACTGTGTACACCAGAGGTCTGACAACAAGACACCGTGAACGAGAGGGAGGAAGAATAACAAAGGTAAAATAATTAGATTTTTAGAATCCCAAAAGACCATATGTTGATTCTGTAGGTCTTAACTCTGTTTCATAACACCTTTAATTTGTATGAAACACTTTGTACTGCATAGACTAGATTTAGATTGGAATCATCTCTGCTGTCGTTTTACATTAACTCTAAAGAAAAGTGCTGAAAGCTCCTGGCTGACCTGACTGTACTGCTGAAAATGAATTCAAATTACCAATTTATTCCTGTCAGAATAACTGATAAAAAATAATGTGTAACATCTGACAGTTGTTTCAGCTTCCAGCAAAACGACAGGAAGATTATGTATAAGTGTAAAATGTGAATGAAATGAATGAAAAGCTAAATCATGCAAAACCATTGCTGCATAAAGCACGAATAAAACAACATGCATGCAACAACATCATTTGCAAAAGTTGTAGCTTTCCCGAATCCACATAGAATTATTGTTATAAAATGAATATATTAAACCTGATTTTCATGTCCAATCAAGATTCAGTCACGTCATCATTTTAACCCGTCAACTTGAGGATGTTCTAATAGATATTTCTGAGACATTGTTGCCTTTGTCCCAAGGTGTTTGAGGCTTGTTTTCAGCAGTAATGCCATTCTACACAAGAATTTATCCACACAAATCAAACAGTGAAAAGGTAAAACTTTGGCGACACTATATTTGTCTTGTTTTTAATAGAGTTTATCCCAAATTAGTAAATGACCACAATCTCCTTTATGCATGCTTTAAACAGCAGCAAGGTTGTTTTAAAGTCAGTATACAAATGTAGATAACAAAAAAGTTCTTACTGAACATGGTCGTGGAACAATGTACCATTGCGCTGTTGAATTAAACAACGAAAATGCACGAGTCATATATTGTGATTATGTTTGTCGTAATGCACTATTAAGAATGTGACTCAATGATGAGAGCTTCCTCCTGACAGATGACACTCACCAGATCGTAGTGACAGTTGTGGCACACAAACGGCCCGCTGCTGTTGCTCGTGCCATTCCCTCCTGTGGAGTAGGTGCAGGCATCGCACACCAGATTTCCATACACCTTGGAGAACAGTGTGGGGGCAAATACACCTGAAATTGTCCAACGGACAGAGTTGTCTCAATACAAGTACTGAAAAAATAATCACAAAATGTTTTAACCTGAACTGAAACTTGTTCATGACTCCCGCTTCATAAAAACATGTCTTATTATTTTGATTTTAACCACCTGTGTCTTGCACTGACATCGATCACGTGAATTTGTTAACTTGCCTCCAACAGAGATGAAAAGCAATGCAGAACTAACTCCTGTAGAGCGACTGTTGAAAGTTTGTTCACTGTGTTTCAGACCGCCGATGATCATACAGATACCCTGAGAAAAACACCAAACAAGGAGCTTCATTTAAAATGACGCATTAGGGCAGATATCTGGTCCAGTAAGTATCTTTCCACCTGAATTAAAAACTGTAAAATGTGATGTTACTGAAAGTTTGTCTCACAGGGATGAAGAGGATGCATCCGAGCAGAGTTCCAGTCAGCGTTGCTTTAACAAGCTCCTGAAGACATGAGTTAGATGTCTGGTGTCCTCTGATCAGGGCTATGATGTAAAAAGTCAACTCTGTGATGGAGCCAAAGGTGGCATTCACCACTGCACCCACAGCAAAGTTACTCTGGGCTGAAACGCTGCAGATGCCAATTTGATCAACTGATGTCAGATCCACCAAAATCTGTTTCTCTTCATATTTTTGTACAGCAGATGTGAAGGGCAAACAATACAATAAAAGGTTTTTAAGGGTAACAACTCACCTGGCAATGCCCATTCCAATATAATACGACACAGGTATGATAGATCCAATGGCTATGGCAAACTTGACATTAGAGCTGGTGAATTGATTCTCTTTATCAATATATCCAAGTATTATAGCAAGTATGACCAGTGGAAGGAGATCTGAGATGGGGTCAAAGATTTAAATATAATTTCATGTGTTACATCAACAGTCACATATACTGATAAAGGATACTGACGGCAAACACACTGATCCCATCGACAGTGAATTTGTAGTAGTACCAGTTTACAGCATGGTAGCAACACAGCAGTGCTCTGGTCTCGTAGGTCTGATGCTGCAGCAAAAAAACCCATAAAATCCAACACTACAGGATCTGTATAGATTCATGTGATTATAGATAACATGTCCCTTACCTTCATGTGTGAGCAGGTGGAGACAGAGACATCCTCAGGAGGCAAGAGAAGAATGACTCCAATCATCCGTGCGTTCATCTTGGAAAGAGGGATGGTGAACACAAGAATCCATGAAAAGAAGCAGGCCAAGGAGTGGATGACCACCAGAGGAGGGTATCCCAACAGGAGCCACACAAACGTGGAGAAACGATGCTGCAGATCAAAACAAAAAAATTACCATTCCATGGAGAAGATATGAAATAGTCATAAACAAAAGATGTTCGTGTTTTGTCTCTGCGTGAAGTTTGAGAATGAAACCTTACCCAGTACGGAGTTCGCAGAGATCGTCCTGGGAATTCTGGGGGTGCTCCCTCTGTGGGAGATGGAAGCAGCACTGGGGAGGTGTCTTCCAAGTTACACTCACAGTCTGGAACTAGATCGCAACACCTTCTCAACGTATTTCCAACCTGCAGAAAGCAGAGGATAGCATTGTTATGGCAATCAAATATAGAGAGGCAAATAATTATTTACCTGTCTAATATTCTTCAAATAATTAGTAGCAGTGGATAAAATGTCAGAAACGATCCAAAAATATCATTACAATTGGAGTTGTATATTTTCATGTATCTGTATTTCAAATATTTTTTATTTACTGTTCAATGAATAAAGACCAGCTTTGCTGTTGATGATCTTACTTCATTTAGATCCATCTAAGCCAAATTAAGTCACTGGGAACCCATTCCTAACTTTTGGAATTACATGTTTGTCATCATTAGTTTGTGAATTTTCAGCAAAAATGTGATTTTCCATAATGATATTTTTGTTCCAGATAAAACTTAAGTTTAGTAATATTTGGGAATTTAAAATATGCTACTGAGAATACTAGAGTGCAGAGCATCATAGTGATCTATGTGACAAGAGATAAAAGCATGCATCAGCACCTCCGCACTGGCCTGACTGGCTACGTTCTTAAGGTGATAAAAACCTATTTTCATAAATGAACTGAGTTTCATGCTACACAAATCCCTTTCAGTTGTAGGAAAAAGGAAAACAGGCAGTCGAGAAAGATTCAAATGTCAACTGAACCCAAGCAATACCTGATGGACTGACTGGCCAAACGGCCACAGGAAGTAGATGGACAACTTCCAGCAAAGTTTACCTGAAGAATGAGAGAAAATAATATGGATAACATCTGATGGATAACAAAGATTATCATTGGGCTTCATTGATTGGCTCACCTACCATATGGTATTCCAGTGATAGTGATGAACATAAGTGTACCAACCAAGAAATATACCAGAGAGACCCACCAGCCGAACAGAAGCACATACATGACATTTCCACAAGTGATGAGACGACCTGACATCAAAAAGATAAATGGAGTGTATGAATCTTATTTTTATAGTTTTAGAAAACATATTTCAGTAATGATAAAAAAAACCTCATCAAATTCATTAAAGAGATCCAGTAAAATATATTTTTAAAATAAAAGTTATCAGGGAGAAAATACATGGTTATTTTTTACCTTACCTGGCTGAACTTACTTATTTACAATCTGCATTATTTTATCCAACACTGTTACATACAGTATTTTGTAGTGTTCCAGCATCTCTATCTGTTCCACATTCACATATTAAGGCCCAAGTTTTACTAAACAAGAATGACCTTATGTAATAAAGTCAGAACTCTAAGCTGTACCTGGATGTGGTTTGATGACATTCAGCTCAGAGTAGAGCTCTTTCACAACCTGTGACCTCTCTTCAAACGGACGCGCAGTAACATGGCTCTTCCATTTTCTGAAACCAAACTGGTTACAACAGACACACACATTCTGTGTGAATGATGAACCCATCTTCCAGTTGTGTTGCACTCCAAACACTTTTGATTTGAAATGATCTCATCTTGGACTCCTCACCCTGTAGTTGTTGACCAGTTTGTTTATTTCCACCTTGTTTGCTGCACCGATGGTCCTCTTGCTTTGGATGTCCATCCAGCCATCATCACGAGTGACGCTGCTAACATCTAAATGACAAGCAACAAAATCAATTATTTTTTAAATTTAGTATTTTTTTTTTCATTATGTCTAAATAATTTGGAGGCAATAAGACCCATTTGTTTTCAGCTGATACATGACATGAAGACAGCAAGGCTTCTGCATTAGGTTGTGAACCTTCATAGTCTGTAATGGATCTGTTCATGACCAACTTGGTGGGGCAGTTTCCACATGATGACAGAGTTAATGCAGGAAATACAACAATGATAAGCATGACGACAGCAAGTAAATAAATGAAATATTGTGTATCACGGAAAATACATATGGTGAATAGGATTTGTGGAATAGGATTTCTGAAATGTCACAATTCAAACATTTATCAGATGTGGCCATACGTTTTCTATATTTTCTATATTCTGAGTCTTGTCAGACTAAAAATTGCTGTCTCGCGCTTTGTTGTTCACAAAACATATGTTTCTGAGTTAAACTTCTTTAATTATACTTCTGTTTTTTGCCTTGGCAAAAAAAGAAGGAATTGTTTTTGATCTTTTCAAATGTTACTCAATTTCCCACAATACAATCCTGCAAGCTGTATTGTAGACTACAGCTGGCCTCCAAACCACTCTCAGGTGATTTAACAATGGACCACATATTCTATAATTTTTTATGCTTTAATGATGCCTCCATTTGTGGTTAGGTATGGCTCATCTGACAATGCCTTCTGGTTGGAACTTGTTCCAGGTGCAGCAGGAGGACCTGTCAGTCCCAGTTCTGAGCTGAAAGACTTGCTAGACAAGGGTGTGAGCAGCTTGTTGCCGATCAGCCTTCATGATTGCTTTGCTTTGATTCGGGGCATGTTGTCTTTGCTGTGGTATTGTTTCAGTTGTGCTTATTGCTCTAATTGTAATGCTTTCTTAGATTAGTTGTTTAGATGAGCAAAGTAAATGGCATTCACCATTGGCTGTGACTAACAAAACCCAGTCCTAGGTGACCAACTCAACACTGAAAATGATCTCAAAACCTTCCCTGCATATAGCTGCGCAACTCGTTTTAGAATGGTCAAGATTTTCTTATTATGGGACAAAAATTCATGTTTGGAGATCTGTGAAGCATTGGGGTGTGGTCACGTGATCCCGCTCAGAGAAGAGACATGTCAAACGCAGATTTATGATGGATTCATTTGTGGTCAGGGAGACTTTAACACACACATTTAAAAATATCGTGTTAACGATGAGAAACCACATAAGACAACTGAGAACTGGTGTTAATCACTGTGCACTGACAGAATGAGTTTAAAAAAAACTAGATTAAAGGCATACATAAAAATAAATTCGCCAATGCTGGATATTATACACAAATTAACACTTTTTTTGTTGAAAGAAGTAAATCTTTTTAATGGCCAACATTTCTTTTGACTGATTACTGTTGGTTCTTATTGTGTGCCCTTGATCACTATCATTGTGATACTGAGGGGGGTTTTAATGTCTGTTCTCCGCAACAGTCGGTGCAGAACAGAAGAACCTCCTGCAGGACACGGAAAACCTCCCCAAACCAAACATCGGTTCGGACGCCTGGGCAACAGCTGTCAGTTCTACTGCAGCGACCGACATAAAATGAGGCGCAGGTCTCCTTCAAGTGAACTTCGCCCGCTTACCGTAGGGGCGCTCGTCCGGTCTCCTCCTCCGGCTCCTGGAGTCCGAGCTCTGGGACGAACACAGAGACATGTCTGCTGGGAAAAGCACCGTCAACTTCTACTTCTGCTGCTCCGACCCATTCATAGCGCCGACGCCACTGTCTGCTCACGTGACGGATTACTTCGCTTGGAATGGTGGGACATGTAGGCGCGACTGGCGTCAGCTTCTTAAAGGGGACGCACACCCGAAAGAGCAGCAGTACAGGGTGCTTCTGTTCTGTTGGAAGTTTGTTTGAGACTTGATGGGAAGATAAGGAAGGTCACATGTTGGTGTGGATCCAGGTAAAAGGGATAATCCAGGAATTTCATCTCTTTCTGTAAAACTGCGAGAAGTGTGTTTTTAGACATGTTCTTCATTTCTCCTAAATTTATTTAAATGTGGATATTTAGGAGTTTAGCATCTGCAAGTTTATTAAATGTGGTACATTTTCAAATACAAATGCTACAGATGCATCAGATTAAAATGCTCAACTGTTTATTGACCTCATTTTACTTTTTACAGGACTAACAGATATGATTCTTGATACAGATGACTTGAAGGGAACTTTTACTTTAGGGAAGTCGCACAAGGTTGTGCTATCTTGCGTGTCTACTAGTTACGCTAAAGAGGTGTCAATGGGATTTGGTTAAATTCTGTGGAGACGTGGATTCTTTTGGGCCAAGGAAGAGTTAGTTTGGGGTACAGATGTGGTCTTTGAATACCCAAGCATTAACATCATTGGACTTTCCATCACTAAGAGCACTTGAGTTCACAGACAGGCCAGGGTGATCAATAAGTACATTTATTTGAAAGAGGCATGATGTGTCGAGTCACAGTATAGTGACCAACACAAGTGAGATATGGTACTGTCACCAAAATGTAGCCAACTAAAGATGTACAGTACAGTAGTCTCATGCTCATAATAGGCAACAAAGCAGCAGGTTGAGTTTTGCAGTGCAATGAAAACACACATTTTGTGACAAATAATGCCTGAGGTCACAAAGACCTTTATTGAAGGTTTTTGTGACAGTTTGATTTGTCACAGTTTAATCTGAACTGTTTGCCGTCCCAAAGTCCTGATGTCTCCCTCTTACCTCACTCCTGAAACCATACTATCTGTCAAAACTGTCCCCTAAGTTGTCAAAAAAAATCCCTTGCATGATAAACTCCTAAAGCTTTATGATTATTAGGTTAGATAGGTACCTATGATTTGTGATTATTTGTTCCCATAGGTGCTTCATTGCATACATGCAGCACTACACATAAGTGGTTTGCATGGGGACTGTCCAGGTCAAACTGCTGTTTACCCATGGCGAAGTGCATTAGAACCCCATCCTTACTGGTACTAGCACTGCTATGGTGTGCAGTTTGGATAAGCTCAGGACCAAATGAGCAGAGGGCTCCATCTACTTGGGCACCACGGGTCTTTCCACCTCCACCAGCTTTCATTCTCAGGGACTCTATTTTCTTCAGGAGCCACACATCATTTATATACAGCAACATCAGCGTCCTGCGAGTAACCATCCATCTTCCATTTACAAAACCAAGTGTTCCAAAACAACATCCTGTTCAGTCGTGTGAGGTGGCAGAAGAAGTGAAAATCCCATGTGGGCGCCCTGATATCTCTGCTACTGGAGGTGAAGCTAGAAAGTGCTGCCAGCAGTGCTACTTTGGAAGAGCAGGTGTGACGTTCTAATGAAGAAGAACCAGTGTAAGTCATGTTTATTGACTTGCTCCAACTGGTTTTGTATCTGTCACCATAAATATCACAACACACCCATGATTGCTAAAATGTCTCTTCGGTCAAGAACCAAAGAGTGTTAGGAACTCACACTGAAACATCAGAGGTCGAGCATTACTATTTGTAGTGAAGTCACTTAAAACATTTTGAATTAAGTATATTTTCTTTATTATGGACATTTAAAAAAATGTGATGCTAGGTCAATCAAAACAATCGGTTTCCACTATATATACTGACTTATTTCTGAGTTAAAGAACAAATAAGGACACAATCTTCAACGGGTTTTATTTAAACAAACTCTGAATACAATATTGCCATGTCTCAGTAAATACAGTGTTCAGAAAACTTCCAAACATTCAGCAACACTTGTAAGATAAAAGCCTTGACATCTTCTTTCTGCATCCCACAAGGCTTGAATCGTATATTCAGTTACAAGTTGATTTACAATTTAAAAAAAAAAAAGTATGTAATGTCAAGAAATCCAGCCATCAGATTTCTACAATAAACACGGCACACCTAAACAAAGAGCTCTAGCTGAAAGCTAACCAGTCACGCTTTGGTTACAGAGGACAAATGTATGTTGTTATGACACCTCTGTGTCTAAAGTGGCTCTTTTGTTTTAACATAATTTGAATTCTGTGTGACATCGACCCACATTTCATAGCAACTATAAAAATATATATTTATATATTTAGCGTAAGTGTAATGTCAATGAAATCAAAATAGTATGACTTTTATAATTACACAGCATTTATTGCATTAAATCACATTCTGTATAAATGTATGAATTACTTTCTAAAAAGCTTGGAATATAATCACCCGAGGCCAATGTGACTTCAAGGAAAAGAAAGTCACAAAAATTCACCAGTGAAACATCCAAAGTCAACATGTGAAATGTACATTTTATCAGACATCTGTTTATTATGCACATGTTGAAATAAGCCAATTTATCAAACAGATTTTCTGAACCTAGTACTTGACGGTCGATTGGGGAAATGCTTCCAGTCGCTCTTAATTCAAAATAAAACAAAAGGTAATCAATGATTGTCCTGCAGGTGATATTTTCAGTGCATTCAAACACCAATCTTTTCCCTCATTTGTGACAAATACAGTTTGAAGAGTTGAAGCTCACCAAAAATGAAATATGGACATTTGACCAGTATTCAGGCACAGGTTATCATCGTTTGGTGTTTTCTTTTAACAGAGCATCACAGTCTTTGTTGGTTCTTGCTTTGTACGTCCTTGCTGCATTCTCATATGAATGTGAGTTCCCCAACAATCATATGAAATAAACACAATCAAAAAAAAAAAAAAAAAGCTTACCCCTCACCAACTTGTGGACACTGAACTAGAATGTTCTGTCGCTCTTTTCCTGCCCATGAATGCCAACACAGACAAACAGTGTGAGGAAAGAACCTCAGCACACACTTTCTGTTGCCACATCAGTCAGACTTGTCCTTCTTTTTGGATCCCCCTATGGGAACTTTGCTGACTACTGCCGAACCAACAGCAGTCACTCCTCCGGCGACAGCACACACTCCTCCTTTAACTAGCCCCACTCCCACTCCAGGCGCAGCAGCTACAGAGCTGACGGCGGTCTTGGTGAGGTCCACGGTCTTTCCTCCAAGCCAGGCCACACCTCCCACTGTTGCACCGACAGCTCCCTTGGTGGCCCCGTAGACGCCCCCAGCCAACCAGCGGATCATGCCCGGCTGTGTTTGTGGGTGGTCCTTGTTGTTATTGTCTGGTTAAAAAACATCAAGAGCAACATCTTAACATTCAACAATAAAGAGG
Source organism: Antennarius striatus (assembly GCF_040054535.1). NCBI lineage: Eukaryota > Metazoa > Chordata > Actinopteri > Lophiiformes > Antennariidae > Antennarius > Antennarius striatus. The sequence goes on from NC_090779.1 coordinate 13,841,976, forward strand.
ACAGAGGTGATCCAAACTAAGAGTGCCATTAACAAATATTTAAAGAATCATGAGTATTCTCTGAATTGCTAGATTTCATTTTGGTTGATAAAACATTTGCAGATAGAGGAAACTGACAATTATATTTTCTCATTTACTTACTGTAATTAAAACAGCTACATCAAATTTACTGGAATGTGAAACTGCCAAAGAAAATTCTCACATTTAAGTAGTTGTAACCACAATATAGGTCAATGTTCTTGAAAAACTTAATTTATTCAAAATAACTGCTAATTTTATTTATCCACCATAAATAATTGACTGATGGACATAAATGTCAACATTTCTGCACAAACATGTTTCAGAGAAGTGAAACTTACAAAACAACACAAAGTCACTCACAAGATGCGTAACAACCTGTCCACAACACAATGACTTAAAATAACTAAAAATACCTAAATAGCTAGTAACTAACTAAAATATCAGGCTAAAATAACATTTATAATCATAGAAGCAGAATACTACAAAACCATTGCATCCAACCATTTTCTTGTAGACCAGATGACCGTAATAGTCTCGTCTCCAGATACTGCTTCCACTCTGCAGGTCACAAGTGTTGCTGGAGCCTATTCCAGCTGACTATGGGTGAAAGGTGGGGTACACTTCGCCAGCCCATCACGGAGCCACATAAAAGACAAGCACTCGCACACACATTCACACCTATGGGCAACTTAGAAATGATCAATTCACCTAAGATACATGTTTTTGGAGATGGGAGAAAGCTGGAGAACCCAGAGAGAACCCACAAGGACACGGGGAGAACATACAAACACCGTGCAAAAAGGACTTGAACCTGGAGCCTTGGTGCAGTGATGTGATCTTTTAAACTCACTGGTATGTATACTTAGAAGAGCTCCACTTACCCGTCACTGCTGGCTCATCGTTGTGGTATGGAGGGATGTCCTCAGGCACCTGCTCTACCTGACTCATCTCTCTGGGACAGGAAAACAATTCAATTTTAAAAACAAAAGATTGACGAACGACACACATAAATATACTTTAACAGATGTACATCTTTGTATCAACCCTGTTGGACTTCTGTACCCGTTCATGTCGTCTTGTATGATAAGAAGAAAACAAGTGTAGATAGGACATGCTTTTGCTCTCAGGGTATGTCCTGTATATGTATGACTACAAAAGCATTAATTCAATTATTTCATGAAAGAAAGTAATAAAGCAGCACGTCTTGTAAGTGACACTCTCATTGACAGCCTGGGCTGACATTTAGATATTGGAATAATCCTGTTTACATTAGCTTGCTTTGGGTGTGCTGCTGATCCTGGAACAAGGCAGACCTGTTTACAGTCAAAGTTGAAAATAGAAGAAATAGCAACGATTTCTGGGCTTAAAAAAAAAAAAAAAAGCTTAATAATGAGGTCGTTTTTATCAACCTCTGGACTCAGACAGTGAAATAATATTCGGCTGTGATGTTTTCCACATGACTTGGATTTGAGGAATGTTTTATTTTGAAACCACTCTGGGGTCTGAACAGTTAAGGCCTTGTAAACGCTGTGCTATGAAAAAAGTCAGACAAAGGAATTATTCATACATTGCAAAGGAAAACTCACACATCAAGGATGATGAACATTAACGTCTTGGTTACGTTTCATATCAAATACACTGACAGCAGTGTGGACCTACCGTAACTCAAACCTGAGCTCACCGAAAACAGCAGGCCAGTGATTGGCTGCTGGTGGGTGGAGCCCACTGATAGGTCAATTTAAGATGACGTCAGCCGTGGATGCTGGCATTTATTCTTTAAATATTTTTAATCTTATGATGCAATTATCCGCTGCTGACGGATAAACGACATTATGTTCCACAATAAAAGCACAAAGGCCTAATATACATTATAGAACTAGCTAGCATAGCTAGCAACATTAGTTTCCCCAACATCTGCGTTACAAGTTCGGTTGGTTCGTGGACGACAAAGCTTCGAGTTACGTTCACGCAGATAACGCGTGTACAGTACAGTACACAGTAGAAAAAAACAACAGCTGCTGGAGACGATTACAGATAGATTAATAACCTAATCCTGCTTCACATCCTGTTTATTTCACACGACATATATTGTTAAAAGTGACGGAATAACGTGTACTGAACAATTCGTACGGACGACACCCGACTAAATCTTTATTTTACATCGTTTGTATCGTGGGGATTCAAGTTGCGTTGTCTTAGGAAAACGATCCCTCATGGTTAAAACACGACCACCAAGAATGCCTCAGCAAATACATTCAACAATATAACGCCTTGTCGTTTTGCGTTTTTATTTCGAGCAAGTAGTTGATTATCACGCATACGTGGTTGGTTTGCTTTGACGCCATTTGTTATTGTTAGCTTAATTCTCCCATATCTTGCGACACATCCACACCAGTCACCCTCAAATATCACACATTCCTTCCACATTTGCACCGTAAATCGGTTTTTATTCACTAATATTTGGTCAGCTCGCCTGTCCGGGTAATATTAAAAACGATGGAATTTGCTCTGCAAATCCTGGATGAGATAATATCGCTTTCTGTATTTACATATAACGCTAGCGGTTCGTGTTCGTTCTAATGGCTGGCGATACAAACTGGACCCAAAAACACAATTTAGCACCTACCTCGAATTGTAGTGATAGTACACCGATCGAATGTACTAGGATGCCTGCAAGTGTTAAGAACCGACCACTATAATGTGCAGGTCCCAAGGCCTTCAGTCATGTAGCTGCTGTTCAGATGACTTCTGCGCTTGTCTGACTATATTTTGGAGGACGAGCTCAGTCTCCACCCATAGAAACACACAGGAGGACATCCTGTCCGCTGACTGGAGCTCCAGCTGCTGGATGCGTTCATCAAAGCCAAAGCCGGACATGAAAGGACTTCTTGTTTGAACGGCCTAGTTCAATAATTTAGCCCATTTTTAATTTTGTTCTTTTTTCACATATATGTGAAAAAAAAATCATTGGACTATTACTGTTACATTGGATTATTTGGAAATAACTTCGACAAAAAAAATTACCCGTATTATTCGAACTGCATTCATAAATTAATGCATAACGCATTAATGTATGCAGGCTTAGAGTGGGGCTTTGTATTTTGTGTGGTTTGCTACTTTGGCGGGAGAAGACTCTACTGTTACATGCTCACAAACAGCCCCGCCCCTAAGAGCGGAAGTGACGTATCCATGTTTTCGAATTTGGAATCAAAGATAGTCTATTGTACAAATGGGTGTTATGTGTCAGGTTTTAAACAACCATAGGATTGAATGACCTATCAGTGGAAATGAAACATTATTTTTTGTTTTTATTTTGCTAGCTTCACTGTTCCTTCGATTTATACCCTTGTTTCCGGCTTTTAGAGATTTCTTGACTACAACAGGGAGGTTATGCTTTCATTGACATCTGCTTTTTTTATGTTGTTTGAAAGGGATCCAGCAAGAAAAACAGATCCAGAATCTTTTTCCTTTTAAAAATATTGACAGCTTTTTCAATTATACAGTTCAAAGTAGTAGAAAGTGGTTGGAAAAAAGACAGAGAAGAACTAGTGGCTCTATGACAATTGTTTGGTCCACTCTAAGAAAATATTTTCTTTGTGGTGAAGATGCACATCTACAGATGATTAGACTTTCAATGTGGTCACTATTCACTGATTTGTTCATGTGACTATCAATTTTAAAACACAATTTCAGAGAAAAATCCATGGTGATGTAATCTGACTAATATGAAATTGCCAGCTCCTTGTTGAAATCAACACAAACCTCTGAAAAATCTCAACTCTTGGGAGAAAAAGGATGAGAATGCAACATCTAAGGAAACATGACCACAATCATGCCACTGGCTGCTGGATATGGGGTTGTCCATCAGACAACAGACCAAATGCAGCATCTAGGAAACAACATCACAGCAGAAAGAACTCTTTTCACTCCTAATTGGTCTCTACATGACCAAACAATAAGAGATAATATTAGGCAGGATGGACTAACCAGATACCCTCCCAATGGCTGTGCTGACAGGACGATACTTTTAATGATTAAAAGTTAACAAGGATTAAAAATAGATTGTTATTTTCACACTACACACACTAGCGAAAATGAATTTGCACAAAATCATGATGTGACTCCACTCTTGATTGTTGCTTGTGGAGAAACCAGGAAAATGACCAAGAAACCAGGACAGAGTGGCACCTCTGTCCTGTTAAACTCCTCTTGGGGGCGGCATGCAGATAAGTTCCTGTGTGCCAGAAGAAGGAGACACCTTCACTCCGCAATCATGTTGGTCTGACCGAAGCGGCTCGTAGATTATCACATCATCAGAGTTCAGTGTTGAAGAAAACCTGGAGGCTCCTGTTTGGATACGAAGCATTTCGAGTGGCTCCACTAAGGCCGCAAACTGCTCCCCGTGCAAAGGATCTGCTGACTGCAAACACAGGTAGTTATGGCAATACATGAATGAATGATAACCCTCATGAAACGCTAACGGATTATTATTTATTATCATTATTAGAATTACTATCATGTCAACTTGTCACAAATTTAATTGGGCTATGAATGGGCTTACATATATTTGTTACTTAACAGTCATTATCTAACTCCATAAGCATCCTCATTAGTATGGTTAACAGCAGCCCCCCCCCCCCACACACACACACACAAGTCTAAGGATAAATATTAAGATCACTCATTGTTCCATGTGTCCCTCACAAAGGTTGTCATGCATCCCATTTAGTTTCAGGTCCACCAGCCAGAATATGTTCTGCTTCCTGTGCCCTCAGGCCAGATGAGGAACGATCTGACACTAAATTAGTTTCTACAGGCCACCACCTCCTGTTTACTGTTGCAGGAAAAAAAAACTTTTAATTTTTTTTTTTTATATCGATGTAATTGTCTTTCAATGACAAACATTTTTAATGGCTTCCTCTAACAGTCCTAAACATCCCCAATCCTGCAAAGGATGAATGGCTAACCTCTCTCCACCACCACCATAAAATATTCTAATGTTGATGAATCAGCCACATCAGCAGTGACAACAGTTACTTTGTTCTGGAGTCCAGGGACACATTTTTGAAGTTAACCACTAAGAACAACTACATGTATAATGTACCAGGATTCAGTCTAAGAATATCAATCTTGCAATAAAAACAACCAAACCCTGGAGCAGTCTTTTTATCAAAACTTTTGTCATTTAGAATTGGACCATTTAGTTTTTTGGTACCTCTCTTGCTCTAACTGCTCTAACCTGGAGAGAGAGGTGCCGCCAGGGTCAGCTGCCAAACACGCACCATATGATGGTGCCCCAACGACCCCCCATCCCCATGGTGTTATGGGATAGGCTAGGCTTGCTCTGAGATGTTTTTTTTTCCAAACTAAGACAAATAGAGCCGTCCCACTGGTGTGTGTGTGTGTGTGTGTGTGTGTGTGTGTGTGTGTGTGTGCGTTCGTGCATGTGTGGAGACCAGTCACACTGGTGTGTGTGTGTGTGTGGAGACCAGTCACACTGGTGTGTGTGTGTGTGTGTGTGTGTGGAGCCCAGTCACACTGGTGTGTGTGTGTGTGTGGAGCTCAGTCACACTGGTGTGTGTGTGTGTGTGTGTGTGGAGCCCAGTCACACTGGTGTGTGTGTGTGTAGCTCAGTCACACTGGTGTGTGTGTGTGTGTGTGTGTGTGTGTGTGTGTGTGTGTGTAGCTCAGTCACACTGGTGTGTGTGTGTGTGTGTAGCTCAGTCACACTGGTGTGTGTGTGTGTGTGTGTGTGTGTGTGTGTGTGTGTGTGTGTGTGTGTGTGTGTGATGTGTGTGGAGCTCAGTCACACTGGTGTGTGTGTGTGTGTGTGTGTGTGTGTGTGTGTGTGTGTGTGTGTGTGTGTGTGTGTGGAGAGCTCAGTCACTGGTGTGTGTGTGTGTGTGTGTGTGTAGCTCAGTCACGCTGGTGTGCAGCCTCCGCCCTTTTAGCGCCCCTACCCTTTGTGTGTAATGACACGTACTCCCCAGCAGGTGTCAGTGCAATCTCAGGTTAGTTGTTCCTCTGCGGACCTCAAAACGGACGCAACCAATGCAGTTTCTACTTTTTAAACTACTTTTTGCTATTTGCTGTACAGTATTTTTTGTATAAAAATTAGGATTGTCTCACATAATCAGATATAACTATGATAAAATATGTCCACAACAACATCGAGTGTTTTCCAAATATTGTATGTACTGTACCAATTGTACTGCTAATAATTTAGTGGTCATTTTACTGGTTTTGACCAAATAAGCAAATGTTGAAATTCTGAGACCTTAACAAGTAGTTTATGATCTGATAGTAGGATTTCAGTTATGGTTCGACTGTTTGGTTTGATTGTATTTAAAGGAGTAATAGTTTGGTTCAAAGAAAAAGCTTTATATCTGGTAAGAACTTTTTTAAAAAAAAATCTATCATAAGATCGCAGCAGTAACAGTTCTGTTTCATTTAAGAGACAAAAGTTACAGCATTGAATTACAAAGAAAACCAGAATTGATGAAATGTTTTCCTTGAACAATCAAAATAATGATGTATTTTCCAAGTCTTGTGATCAGTTATTCTGGTCAGAGTCATATAGGAGGGCCAAACATTCAAAAGATTTTTGCTTTTGGGAAATCGGAGCTGCTTTGGAGGAGACTTGTGTTCTGAGTTGTGTTTTTGTTTGTTGTGTGTCATAATACCTGTTATTAGTAGTGCTGGACTAACATTTTTGTAAGGGTGACAAGGAGGACACCTTTGTCACCTAAAAATACCTCATCCCATCATTAGACAGCTGTGTAGTTTGGAGCGGGTATGACCACCAGAACAGTAATGGGGCAGAAGTCATTGGTTAGCCATCCCCCCTCTGGGCACAATTAGCTCTCAATCAGCATCCCTCCACTCTGTGTGTGCAAACAATATATTAACACACATTAAGACTTACTGCTTTGTGTCAACTGGGAGTGCAACAATGACTCTACACGGAGACGCATCATTAGAGAGCAGGTGGGGCAGGAAACTGTGAGCTGTTGCCTCTTCAACTAAGGAATCAAGAGGTTTCTATGGCTACCGTGTGTGTGTTTCTGTTTGTGTGTGTGTGTGTCTCAGCTCAAAGTGGAGGGTTAAATGCTGGGGTTGCAACCAGGAGGAAAACTCTCATGTCCTTTAAAACAGATCGGACATGTTAGTCAGGCTGAGTGCTGAGGAGCTGGTATTTGATGATTTGTCTCTTTAGTGAATGATTTATAGGTTTATAAATACTTTTATAACACTGAACTGAAAAATGGAACCAGGGCTACAAAAACACTGCTTTTGGTATTCACAAGAAGGAAGGATTTTTTGATTGCTTGTAGAACAGAATTTTTCCATTGAGTTTTCTATTATTTAAAGAACTTTAAAGAAAGTTTTACTTATCTCAAATGACTTTGCCAGCTCACACTGATAAATATTTATAAGGCCCTCTCCAACAACCAAAAGGTACCAAAAGAGTTAATATGAAGCAAACATCAGATAGACAAACTCAACATTCCATGAAGGCATATTGAGGTAAATAAAATGTAAACAATCATTTCACTGATAATTTGAATGAAGAATTAAATTGTGAGAAAATCAGTGTGTTCATGATTAATAATTCATATAATTGATCAAAACACCATTTTCCAAGCATTCAAAAAATTTAATATAAGCAATATGTTACAAGTCGTTAAAGTTATAAAACACATTATTGCATTACAATCATTTTCCCTATTAAAAAGGAGTTTCCTGCTCCTAATCAGCAAGAATTAAAAACCAACAGCTGCTTCATTTTTATTCTAACAAGCTTTTTTCTTGATGCTCTTTCGTGGTTTGTTGTGGGAGGGTTAATCCGTGGCCTGACTGCTCTGATGGTACCGTGAGCACCGAGGTGTGTCCAGTGTTGTCAGGTCATCCTAATGAGATGACCATAACTGTCATATGAGCAGTGACACCCATGGTGGTCCGACACCGGGAGACACGGGGCTCAACTTCTTGACTGAAGAGCTGCGAGACTGACTGGTTTGGAAGGCCCCGGCAAAAGGGGGGCCCTGAAATCCCCTGTGAGCCCTTTGTCATTTATACAGGGATTTATTTGCCATTGAAGAATAAAAATTCAATTTGTTTCACAATTAAGTCAATCAGATTAAAAAAGAAACATGTTTGAAACAAAAAAAAGATGATTGTGCGCCTGTGTATGTGATTCTTTTGGACAGATAATACTGTAACACTTCGGGTGGTTTAGATCCTGTTCACTTCTGTTTGCTGCTCCAGCCTCTCCTTCAGACTATATCTCCTAACGTTTTCCCTGAGTCCAGTTTAATCTATTCGATCCATAATGTCCAGTACAGCTAATGTAAGTTCCGCATTTGCTTTCCCTGCTCATTCAATTCGAAGTTGCCCATTTGAGTTCAGGGCTTCTCCTCCAGTCTATCCTGAACAGACGTGACTGGTGGGATGAGAACATGTTGAGGTTCTGCAGGCGACGCCACGCCACCTGTGTGAGAGCTTAATAACTGAGCTGATATATTGCCTGTACTCTGCAGTGTCTTTTTGAGAGAAACCCAAACAAAAGCAGAAAGGTTCACCCTCCTGCTGTTTTTAATAGTTCTGTAGGATGTGTTTAGGGAGGTAGTGATGTGGGAGCAGCAGCCTTTCAAGGAGGCAAAGTGAAAGAAGATTTAGTGCCTTGACAGCTGATCTTTTTTTTTTTTTTACTTGTATAAATTAACTAATAATTTACCAGTTTTGCCTTTTTCGTAACATTTTTCTTTCAGTGTTCTCTAAAGCTTTTGGACTACTTCACCGAGCCACTGATAACCACAAGTTGCTTGTTTTTTCTGGGGATGCTTCCATTCTGACAGTCTTTAGTGACCCGTCCTCTCCCTTGCCGTCCCCTCCGGTGGCGAGGAGGTTTCTCCTGGAGAGGTGCCAGTCTTATCTCCTGCTGCCCTCTGAAGCAGTCGTGTTTTATGGGTTGTAGCTCTTTGGTTTCCTCCTTGATTACTCGTACTCATTCCTCTCTGGAGCTGTTTAAAGGCCAGGAATAGTTGAGGAAAAGAACTGCCCCACCCCTCCTCTCCTCCTTCTCCTCTGTTCCATCTTTATTGAATCCTGCCTCTGTATCATTTATCTCTGCACCCCCTCCTCTCTTTTCCCTTTTTCCCCTCAATCTGAGGAGGCCGTTAGGGGGCATCCTCTTTTCTCCCCCAGCTGGTTTTGTTGACACACAGTCAATCTATGGCTCCCTTTCACCTCTGCCACCTCTTTTTAACTCATTCCCCACCCCGTCCCTCTTCTCTACGGTCCTCCGCTTTCCCTGAGCAGTAAAGCTGCCACAGCTGTGGACTGTATTAGCATAGCTGCTGAGTGGAGGGGGGGGGGTTGCTTAATATATTGCGGCCCTTGCCTTTTGTTCGACAGTTGACAGTTTTAACACATTTCAGCTCCTCTCTGTGCAAAGGGAGTGAAGAGAAAAGGATGCCCCAATAACTTCATTGTAACAGCTTTTTAAATATGGGACACAGAGGATGGAGGGTTGGGGGAGGGAGGGAGGGAGGGAGGGAGGGGGGGCAGTGTAAAGCAAAGCACTGAAAACAAGTCAATCTAATTAGTGCGGCTGGAAAAGGAAATTGCACAAAAAAAAGTCTTGGAAAATAAGGAAAAATGTCCTGTTTTGTGTTACAGCTTGTGAGCAGCCATTGTTTTATATCAGTCAATGAGTTGTTCTTGGTTTTTGTTGTTTTTTGGTCACTTTCAACAGTTGTTGGGATGAACAGGTACAACTGGAATAAAAAATCCACCCAGCCTACAGTCACTAGAGTAACTCGCAAGTCCCAGGCAAGACTCACAGACCACCAGGACCCCGAGCCTGGTGCGTATGGAAAACGACAGAAGCTGACGGACTCGGCTTTGGATCAGGACCCCAGTCAGATGAGGGTCAACAGGTGAGGGCATGTCACTGGAGCTCCTGTTTCTGTAACACGCAAATCATAGCGGACTATTACAGCTGTCAGAAATATAAACTATAAGCAAGAGCAGAATGTTATCAAGTTAACAATGGAGAAAACGCAAAGAAACCAGGTATAATTCACCTGTGTGAAGCAAAACAAAGCTGTCCAGACAAAGCACTGGGTCTGAGAGCAGGAAATATGATCCAAAATATAAAATAAAGATTTACACACTTTCTACTTTCCATTTTGTGTATTTGTTTTCCATGTGTCTTGGTCTTCCTCTACAGTCAAGAAGAAATGTCAAAAGGTGGCGGTGAGTGTGTGAAGATGGGTTCATCCTCTGGGTCCAGATCTACCACAGCCCCCCCCAGGGGCGGTGTATCCTCTGTGGCTCGGCTGGTGAAACTCGGCCGCTGTAAGAACTTGGTGGTGGTGGTAGGAGCAGGAATCAGCACAGCCAGCGGGATCCCAGACTTCAGGTGGGTGTGGGTGTGTTTTATACCGTCCCTCCACAATCTTGGGAGGTGTCTGTTTTTATCCTGTTATGTTTCAGCCTAAAGTGTAGAAAATATTAAACTTAAAATGCACACACATAATGAACACTGCATGAATCACACACACATCAGCCACAAATGCTCTTCAAAATTACTGGAGGCAGGACAGGTCAAAACAAAGGTAACCTCAGTGATCAGTGAAAAGCATTTAATTTTTCTTATATTCTTGGTATTTTTTGTCTTAGATTTCTATGAGAGATTTTGATGGTTTCATCAGTTGACTGATGACTTGAGTTGGGTTATATCTTAATTTACTGTATTAGCATAGCTGGGAGTGGTCCCAGGTTCGGTAAAGAATGCTGCTGGTTTGAATGCTCATGAATACTTCTCAGTGAGGAAGTGGTGAAGGTCTCTTTCCTCTGAAGGTTATAAACAGACTGGCTCTGGTGTCTTTGTTTTAAAAGTGATCTCAACTTTGAGAGCCTGACTTCTGGATTCTCTCAAATCAAAATGACTAACTTTTTCAGAACTCCTGGAACAGGTCTTTACGCCAACCTGGAGAAGTACAACGTCCCCTACCCAGAAGCCATTTTCAACATTGACTACTTTTCCAACGACCCACAGCCTTTCTTCTCCCTGGCCAAGGCTCTGTATCCCGGCAACCACCGACCCAACTATATCCACTACTTCATCCGCATGCTCCATCACAAAGGCCTGCTGCTCCGAATGTACACCCAGAACATCGACGGTCTGGAGAAACGTGAGTGAAATCCCAAAGAATGAAAATAGTCTTCAGTTGGCCAGATGTACAGGAGTATTTCTAAATTGACTTGACTTGATAATGTTCTACATCCACGCCCTTTAATGCACCCCAATGAGACATGCTGCATGTGTGCAGTTTGTGTTTTTCACGGTTAAATTGAACTCAGTTTTTTAAATTAACGGACCAACAATTGTGATGATCATTGGTTTAGCTGACCTAACTTGTTTCTCTGTTTTGCTTTGGGGTTTTTTATTCTCTCATTCCTGTCATACCGTCTATTAAATGTCTCAACAGTGTGCGGCATCCCAGATGAAAAACTTGTGGAAGCTCATGGTAGTTTTGCCACAGCTTCTTGCCACCTGTGCTACACTACCTACCCTGCAGAGGAGGCCAAAGTACGTCTGGTTCCCTGATCAGAGGAACATTCAGATTAAATGCAGTAATTTACTGCATTTAATAATTGAATGCTGCAGCACTGCTTCCGTCATTTGCTCACTAGTGTTTACTTTGTAGCACGCCATCATGAATGACAAGATCCCGACGTGCTCGTTCTGCGCTGCAACGGTCAAACCCGATGTGGTGTTTTTTGGAGAGGACCTGCCACAGAAGTATTCTCTTCACACGAAAGACTTCCGCAAAGCAGACTTGCTAATAATTATGGGCACATCTTTACAGGTAAGCACTTTAAATATTATCCAGGACTTTCATTGCTTTGTCAGTAACTAAACCTTGATCTTAGTTATAACTAAGAAGAAAATCACCAAACTGTTCCAGATTGAGCCGTTTGCCAGCCTCATCAACACAGTCCGCTCCACTGTTCCACGTCTCCTCCTGAACCGACACGCCGTGGGACCCTTTGAGAACATTCCCCTCCGGAGAGGGGACCACATGGAACTGGGAGACCTGGAGGAAACAGTACGGAGGTTTGCTGAAATGCTTGGCTGGAATGATGAGATTGAAGAGCTGATGAGGACGCAGGAAGTCCTGGTGGGTTTAATGCATGCTGCACATGCTTTATTTTAAACTGTTTTCTGACTGACGGTAATGTCCTTGCCTGCAGACAATGCCTTCGTTGGTAAGCAGTCCTCTGTCAATGAGCCAACAGAAGCAATGCGAGTCCAGAGGTGCGTCTGAGCCTGCAGGTTTGATGGAGATATCCATGTCCGGACCAGCAGCTCAAACAGCAGCCAGCAGCTACAGCGAGGAGACCGACTCTGAGACGGACAGCAAGAGCTCCGTATCGTCCGGTCTGAGCAACTGAGAGCCTGCATGCTCCATAAACAAAGGCACTGGAAAAGTTTGGGCTACACCACACTGAAGACTGGTCCTCAGTCTACTTGTTTAGCTGGTCTTAGTGTGCAGTCAAGTGAATGTGCATCATCTTACCTCTCGATCGGAGTCAGTCATGTTCCAGCTATGTTCATATTTATGTGAAGAGATGGTTTTAAAGGCTAACATTGAAAGCACTTCCACTTTAAGAAGGAAGGTCCATCCAGAACAGTAGTTAAGAGTTTTGTAAAAGAACTATTAAACAAAATGATGTATTTTTATATGTTCCATGTCAGTAAACTGTTTTCTATTCATTCAGTGGTGTATTTTAAAAAGTATTTAATAAAATTGTGACTCGAATATTTTTTGACTTGTTTACATGAATGAGTCAGATGATCTCATAACCTCCACTTCAATGTTTGACCACAAAACACTTGAAATTGACTCTAAACAGACATGGAGAACTTATGATGTTCCACCATCTTCACAATCGGGACCAAATCCAGGACATTAGGATGTATGGAGAAAAATACCTAGTCAACATAAGTTAATGGGGACTTTCAACTTTTAATGATCACGTTGACAGATGTCTGTGCTCCAAGTGCTTTATTCCAGTGGTCCACAACCCACGGGCCGGTACCAGGCCACACAAAGTATATATAACCTACATCATTTACATTTTATGATTTGGAATGAAAAAGTTTCATGCTGGTCATATTTAGTTGTATTTATCCGCCACACCATAAAGGCCGGTCCATAAAAATCTTGTCTGACTTTAAATCTTTGTAAATAAGGTTGGGGACCAATGCTTTATTAGGTTTATGTAGTACGGCTCAAAAACTGACAACTTCTCTTTTTCTACAGTTTATTAACATTTCAGTGGAGGCCTTGCTGCATAAAAAGGTGGTGCTACTCACAATTGCAAAAAAAAAAAAGATATTGTTCCCATACTTTGACATGGAGGATGAAGCACAAAAATTAACTGATCAACAGATCAAAGTGAAAAGCATGCATAAAGATGTAGGATTCTTTGCAGGCAAATAGTAACGAGGTTATTCAGGGTTTGTGGTTGCAGAATATCTTGCAAGGCAATGGTTCGCGCCTCCCAGATTAACTTTCTGGATATCCTGTGTGTAGACAGTAGTGGTTCACAGGTCAATGCATCAATGTTTAAGCTATCAAAAGAACTGTCACAAATCCCTGTAACAGTGATTTACAACAAAATGATACAAAATCCAGAATTTTTAATCCAGGGGCAAACGTCTGTTGTGAAACAACCACACAGCTGATAGCATTTAAATTAAATTGTACAGAATTGAAGGAATAGTTCATACAAACACTAAAACCTGTGAGTTTATATAAAATTGATATTTTTTTTTTTTAAAAACTCACATTGAACCATTTTAAAAACATGCAGGTTTGGCAAAACAGACTAGAAAAATGTGTTTGACATTTGTCAAGACTGAAAGAATCAGGTGACTATTCCCATCATTTATCCAGACCACACTCCACAGGCTTCATGCAAATCAAAAACTAGGTGCACGGTAAAGTATATTCAAATGTGTGTATAAGATGTGCACTTGATTCATCTGGAAATACAGATGTAAAAAAAACATGGAAAAAATATACAGTCAAAGGAATGATTCTCAGACCCAAATACACTCAACATACCAGCAGTTCTTTACAGGAGATACACAAGACCCAGCAAATTATTAATTCTATTATCTCAACATAAGGAGCAACAAAATGTTTAAAATGGTGCAAAAGTAACCATGGGAGGGGTGGGCTCCCATTGTTTTTGATGGCACTGCACCTCTGCCGCACCGAGTACATTTACACTCTGTAGTTTCCTGTAACAAGCTGAGCTGTGTCCCAGTTCAGGACTGGATCATTAACAGTCACATGACTCAATGCACTGGAAACGGTGCACTGAAAGACTGATGAGGCCAAAAAAAGGCAGCTTCTTGGATGAGATGGGTAATTTTAGCGTTCCAAAATTCTCTAATCACCACAGGGTTCAATGGTAATGTTTATTTTAACACGTCTGATCAGGGAGATTAGTGTTTGCTCAACTTTGTTCAAAACTTGTGGCAACCTGTTTGTGTCACCCCTAGAACCCTTGAATGGTACTGCACAGAAAGCTGGCTTGACCAATCAGGTCACTGAGCTGCTCATGTTAAATTCACATGACCACGTGGCCATTTTACTTGCCACAATGTAGACAAATACCACTGAGCCCTGCATCAGTCAATTAATGAACAATGTGCCCAAGTGTTCTTCAGTCAGGGGCCAATAACCCAGACTTCAGCTCACTATGGACATTATACTCAATCTGCCCTATCTGCCACTCTCTCTCTCTTTGTCACTCTTACTTGACCTATCTCTGTCCCCAGTGTATTTCTTTTTCCCAACCAACAGGTCAAGGCGGATGACCGCCCTCTAGAGCCTGGGTCCTGCCCAGAGTTTCTTCCTCAATGAGGGAGTTTTTCCTTGCCACCATCGCTTATGCTTGCTCTGGAGGGCCTGGTTGGCAGGGAGAAGGCTCACGGTTACCTTTGTAGATGCTCGACTAAGATCGGCTTCTGCTCAAAGCGCTTTCTATCTGTTAAGCGCTTTGAGATATCTTCAGATGTGATTAAGCGCTACATAAATAAAAGTTGATTGATTGACAATTACCCAGCACATTGTAAATAACTTACCCAGGCATAGAAATGCAGATAAACAGAAGTTATTGGATGTATTTACCTTTAATTTCATACTTTGCCATTTGTAGAATATTTGCATGCGAAGCATTAAAACTGGTGAAGTTAATGCTATTATCAAAACTTGTAAGTTACCACAATTATAACTCCGTTAGATGACTTATTGAAAATCAGAGCCTGAATTTGACATTAGTTTGGACAGATTTGACAGAAACACACATTCTGCTGATCTCTAAGTCCAGTGATGTATGAGGAGTCATTTTTTGGGGAGAGATCAGTACAATGTGGAATTTGACTGACATCTGCTCTATACACTTTGATGGTAAATGAAGATATGGATTTAGTCCTCTACCTCTGAAGGGGTCACTTTTGTGGGGCCCCATCCTTCAGAGGATCCAACCCTTGAAATGGGACACAGCTTTAGACGTGATTGGGGGGACGTTGAGCTCAGTATCCTAGTCAGAGTCTGATGCAGAGATTTCCTCTGGGGCGTCACAGAGAGTTTCCTCCAGTGGAGCCAACGTCCCGTCTGGCCTCACCCCCATCGGCCGGATCACGTTCTGCCTGTGGACACAAAAACAGATTTATAGTTAGAACATCTCGCTGGACAAAGGTATGTCTAAAAAGTAAACATTTTTGTGGACAAATCCCAATTCAGGTGGAGAACCTTTGTATCCACAGAGCCTTTAGAGGGCTTTCACTTGTACATCTTTACTCTTCCATCCAGGGCTGAAGGACCCTCACTAGACAGCCCCCTCCCCCTGGCATGGACACTAGTCCGTCTGGCCATCCTCTTCCCCCTCTGCCCTGCGCCTTTTCTCTCTGTGGCAGTTTAATTACAGGATCAGCACCCACACTAATCTTCTCAAAGCCACAGCTTCCCCTTCATCCTAATCCAATTATACCTGCACCGGGTCGCCACGCCCTCCAAGACAATTTATCAGAGAATTACCCAAAATTTAAGAAGGGAACAATCTGCATTCATTGGGAAGGAGACTCCGGTCCAAACCTCAACATCACCAGCATGAGGATTAACAAGATAAAAAAAATCATGCAACATCTCTCCCAATTACAGAAACAAACTGCCTCCTCTCCTCAGCAGTAGCAGACTGGTGCTCTGGAAGTGGGGTGGGGGGGTAAAAAATATGTGCTAATTGAAGGACCAGTTAAGCAGTTATGTGAGTACATTCCTGCAGGGCTCTGCCTGATCTCCTTAGAGCCTGTACTGTGAAAGAACCTCTCCAATGTCCTCACATCTCCTTTACCACGGAGGAGAAGAAAGAGGGAGTAGTCACAAAGGAATCTTCCTCTTCTGGCCGCACGTGTCTCATTATGACTTAACTCCCTCTTTGGCTCAACAATGGCAAGGTCAGCTTTCCTATGTCTGCTTTTTTTTTTTACAACAGTGTCTTTCTCTTTGTCCACATTTCCACCCAAATTACCTGGTCTACGACGCCTCAGTCCACCCTCTGTCTTACCAATGAAAGAGAATAATAACGTCAGGACACATCAAGTTATTAAAAACCTGAAAGCCACGCATAACAGGAACCAAAACCAACAAGACAGCTGCGTCTGCCAATTAGGTGATAATTAACAGTGCAAGGGTTATGCTGGTGCTGGCAGCTTCCCTGTCCTCCAGCTGAATGCTGTAACGCTGGAAGTCCAGCCTAATTGAAGCTGAATCTAACGGCAAGAGATTCTTCCTTTGATAACCTGGTTGGCAGGGAGAAGGCTCACGGTTACCTTTGTAGAGGCTCGACTAACATCGGCTTCTGCTCACTAAAGAAAGGTCAGCACAAACACAACTAGAGAAAACAATAATAATGAATAATTTGAAAGTCAGTCATTCTTGGAGACTTTGCGGAAGGAACAATTCATTATATGGCAAAGACTTCTGTGGCATCTTTCATCTCAGTTGGCAGAATGTTCGACAACATCTTTTTCAATCTTGCCATTGAGTTCTCCATTGTGCCAGACCTTGTGAGGTACAGTGCCAAAAAAATCTCATTATCGAAAATTATAGGGAAGTTGGCCCAAGTGCTCTGTATACATCTCATGTATTTGGATGTGGATTCAAATCCAGATGAAGGGACGCCTGAATTTCCACAGTTATGTTTACTAGAGGATGCGTCTCCCCTCCAACCAGGTACGAACGAACAAAAATTCTGACTGAAGCTGAAGAATCAGACAAGCTTGATTTGGATGATCATGACAGATACCGCCACTCCTGACAAATGATAACTCATAATATCTGAGTTCTGGAAGAATACTGTTTGTCAGAAGCTGTTTCAGTGAATTCAAGCTGTTGTAAGAACCAGACGAGGTGCACCAAAGTACTAGTAGTGTTATATTTCTACTTATGATTCCAAAATATTAGAAATGAGTAATTCTGTTTTTTACCCTGTACTTGATCTTAAAAACAAAAAAGTAACATTACATTATTTTTAATGTTTCTCAAAGCCAGGAGATTGGCATTTTGAGCCAAAGATAGTTTTATACCGTGTCTGTGATTAAATTTTCCTAAATGAAACTATTGACTCCTTTTTGGACGTGTGGGAATCATTGCTTTGACTATTGTTATTTTGTGTACTTTCAATGATCTTGTTTGTTTTTCTGTTCGGTCTATTTTATTGTCTACTACCACATGTACAAAATAAAAAAAAGCATTCATTCAACATTCTCAAGAGTGTTGTGATCCCATAATTTTTGCCAGGCGTTGTATATTGGAAAATAAACACACAAAAAAAGATATATTGCACGTCTTTCTGCGTGACCAAAAGGCCTTAAGATAATGAAATTTTATTGCATTTTGTTAAATTTAATTTTTGACTTTGATCAATACCCATTTTTTTTGTTAGTGGAGATACAAGCTACATTTAAATCAAAGCATATTTATAATGGTCCATAATTAATTAAATTAGGAAATCAATGCATTCATGTGCCATGATCTATTTAATTATTAATTTCTTCCCACCACAAATTCATATCAACCCAGATGTTCCGTGAAGTTTGCATTCTTCCTCATTCAATAAACTTACCTTGACAACTTGTCCAACATATTAATGAGTTTCTGGGCTTCGTACTCCTTTTGTTCTTCTGTCATCTCTTCCATTGGATTCGGCATCGGCTCCTCCACATGTCCAGTAATGGGGTTAATGCTGGAAGGAGACAACTGAACTGTAAACTGCTTCATATGTAATCAAAGCATATACACACACTCCAAACAAGATGAAACATCTGTCAAGCCTCAACTCCCAGTCCAAAGCCTAGCACTCACAAAGGTTTTGCACATTTGTATTCTTCTGTATCTGAGTCTTCATCATCGGAGTACTGAGTGTCGCCTCTTCCTCCTTCGTGAAGTCCTCGATACACCAGCAGTCCAGCTGCATTTCCATATCCAGTGTACTTTAACAGGTTGTCGACTGCAAAATGACGTTAAAGTAACATATGTTCAGTCTGACAGGGACCCGTGCTGTAGATAAGATCAGAGTAAGCTCACCTCTTTCTTTGCAGAGGACAAAGAGAAATTCTGCAGCTGCCTGCTTTACACCCAAATCGACGTGTGTCATAAGGCGGACCAGCTTGTTTTTGATGGTTGTGCCGATCTCTGGCCTGATTTTCACATCTTTTCGTGGAGGAAGTACCTGGAGAGGATGACATTATGAATAGTCAAGAATTAGTTTTTGTTGTTGCTTAATAAAACAAGAATCTCTACTGAGGATCATGTATGGAGTTAAGTACTTTATTAAGACAATTTAAAATTTTAAGAAGAGCAAAGAAATGCACCACTAAAACTTCATCCATTTATGTCAGGAAGCTTCCGTACCTGAGCTTTGATGTATCTGCGGATCTCCCTGTGATGCCTGGATCCTTCAGTCAAAAGGCTGAGCACTGGAGTCAAACCCTCTTTGTAGTTGGAGCCCTGCTTGGAGTGACACAAACCACAGACACTTCACAAGCAGGAACAGTGGACGGATTTGAACCAGCGGCACATTTGTGGGTTATATGAGGGACTCCATCATGTAGCATTTCAGCATGACAAACACACAAGAGAAGCCCAATTGATGATATACTGTAATTTACTGCTATTTAATTTAATCTGCTTGCATGGAGCCATTTTATTTTTATTTACATAAAACTCTTTTGAATTCATAAGCTTGGATTCTGTTAGTTCTTGTGAAGAGCAATAATAGATGTTAATGTACTGGCCTACTATTGTTTGTACCCTAAAGTCAAGTTGTTTCTGAATTTTCAGCAGAGGATGAACTTTACCTTGTTGATCCTTTTCTCCATAAAATCTAGCAATGCCTGGATCACATCCATGTTTTTCCCATCATATTTTTCTTGTCCTCCCTGGACAGGCACATCAATGAGGACGTCCAGGCAGGACACAGGCAGGTTATTCAGCAGGTTTACAGCATGACTGGAAATAAACAAACAGCCCACAACGATGACTTCTCTAGATATAAATACTTTAGACCAAACTATTTCAGATTACAAAAAGCTAAAGGTCAAAAATTGAAAAGATGGATGAAAACTCCAACAACAGCTTTTTGGGATGTTACAGATCCCATATTGTATACCTATTTTATATATGGGCAAAATGCAGTAAGTTTCTTGCCTAAAACACCAATCATGTATTGCAGAATGCCTGTACCCATCTGATCATACAGTGTGGCTAAAGATGCAACAAGATAACATCAATATATTTCCTGTCAAGACTTCTTACCTGTGTGCTTCTTCTGTTTTCTCCTCTGTCTCAGTTTTCAACATCAGAAGATGCCGAAGGATAGCAGCTATTATTCGGAACTGGTGGTCATCCTCCTATCAAATAAAGGATGTGCAACACATTAATTCAAAATGGGGTGGCTCAAGTGTTCTGTTGGAAGGCTAAAGGATGGTAAAGAAAGGCTTAGGTGCACATCTGCCTTAAAACATCACAAATTGAAAGCAGAAAAAAAATGAGACACTTCAAATCTACTTTTTGTTTTAAAAAATGGTGATGAAAGGGTAAGATGAATGTCTACAGAATCAAAGAGCAGGGATAAAGTCACATTTGGGTTTCTGGCAGTGTTGGGTTTATCTGGTCATTCTAAATTGCATTAAATATGTGTCTAAAACAAATTTAGATCAGATCACCAAGTATAATATTCTGAAATCAGCTGAAGCTATTAGATAGCGAAGAAGACCAAGATATACCTCTACTGCAGAGGATTAATTCAGTAAGTTAATTCAATAGCAGACAACAATATGAACTACTTGAGAGACTGAATCAGCCCCTCATGATCTAATTGCTGTCGTGAAACTACCGACAAATGAGATTAACAAGAAGTTTTCTAAGAAAAATTAACAAAAGCAATGGACCTTAAACCAGTGGAGTCTGTACTTTGGGTTTCATTAGTCTTAATTAGAATTATGCTCCAAACGTTGTGTTTGGAGCAAAATGTGAGAAGACACAACATCTGTATGCGGGTCCCAACATGAAACATGGAGTTGGACACACTTATCTGGTGACACTTTGTGACATTCATAATTCAGGGCAATTTCATCCACATGGCCAACAGCATTCTGCAGCAACATGTCATCCAATCTGGTTTCAGTGCAATCATTTATTTTCACAGAAGAAACCTCAAGAATCAGCAACAGCTTTTTGACCTTGGTGAGTGTTGGAGTTGTGCACCAGATGCCTTGGCCATTAAATCACCTGACATACATTCATATTAGGTTGTTTATAGTGAGTGGGGCTACAGAGTATATGAATGAGGCCAAAAGGATGTTTACTAAATATTGGAAAAAACAAAAATGTTGTTGGGAAAAAAAGTGAAACACTATGAAGTTTCTTGAATGCAAAAAAAAGGAAAGAATACACTTATTGATCAATATCAAAAGGCAAAATTCTTCATTGTGATGAATGTGTGTGTCAAGTCTGGTGAAGTTAGTGTTTATAGTTTGAGAAAGGCCTTTAAAGTGATTAAAGAGATGTCTGCAACCTCTTATTGCATTCATTGAAGAAAGCGAGACCCTGAAAAGAACTGGACTTTGAAAACAGCCAATGATTTCATTTACATGGCCAAAGTATAAACTGGTAGAGTACTATTTAATTCGGCAATTGGGAGGATGAGATTTTATGATCTTTGTGGCCCATGATGTACACCTGCACTGCTCTATATGGCCTTATTTTATAAACCTGAAATAACACATCAACACGCAGTGCGAACCTTTACAACCCCCCTCACAGACTTGTCATAAAAACCACAATACACTCACCTCATCACCATTATAAGACAGTGTGAGGTTGAACATGGCTTTGAGTGCTTCCATCACTCTTTCATTGTCTTCTGCAGGAACGGGCAAGGCCTGCGGATCTGGACAGGTAGTCTCATAGGTCCCGACCCACTGCACATCCAGAATATGCTCCAGCACCTCCGACAGGAGTCTCACCCCATCATGTTCTTTCCTCAAGACCCCTCTCACATCAGGTCTCAGGGCAGACAGCAGGAAAAGAAGGCGCAGTGTGAACAGGCCTACCTCATGGTGCCATGTGTGGCTGGTACGCAGGCTAGCACACAGGCCATGAGCCAGCTGTACATCTACACAAACCTGCTGGGCAGCAGGACTGTTGTACACCACGTTGCAAAGGCACTTCAGGGCCTCCACGACCACCAATCGCTCTGCCTCCATTAACACAGCAGCTTCCTTAGAATCTTCTTTGTCACCCACTTCCTCTTCAGTACACAACTTTGCCATCCCTCCCAGGATCGTTATGCCTTCCCTGGTGGCTACAGGTGCTAGCACACGTTTGTCTCTGGACAGGATGCGTAGTGTCTCCAAACATGTCTTCTTACAGATGGGCTGCACCTGCCTCCCAAGTACCGTCAACACACTCCGACACAGTTTCTGAAAAGATATATAAAGAAAACGACACGGATACTAACATAACTGTGCTACAAATTATAAAAACAAGTGTGCAGATAACAAGTACTTACGCTCCGTAGGGTTTCTTCCTTTTGATCAAAAGCGAAGGTATGACTATTCTGAAACAGATAAGATGTGTATAGATGACACAAAACAACTCGGCCTGACATGACACAGACATACTTAGCACGATTAATGACAACTAAACCTCTGGCTCTTTGTAATGGAAATAGCTTTTAGGTTAATCGTCAAAAGATTTCTTTGAATCTCACGTTAAACTTTGGTTATTTTCTTAACTTACGAAGTCTGCGTACAGTAGCTAACATCATTTGTGAGCAGGGAGAAGACATCAAAACGACGTATGAACGTCCTGGTGCCTTACAATTACGTTTTCTATAATATGTTACCACTGCAACATCACATATTATCTGGTAATACTGTCACCTCAGCCGGCTATCAAAACAGTTATCGATCTCAAAGCAGTGCTTTTAGCAAGTCAGCTAACGCTAGCACCGTCGTTTGTTACGGTGGACACAAAAACAACAGCGGCGTCACTTACCTCTTCATTATACTGCTTCAGAAGCTCACAGATTTCCTCTTCGTTCGCAATTTCAAGCTGTGTCAAGATATTACCTAAATCCATGATGGATATCTGAACAAATAAGATGTCTAGCTTAGTTTAGTTGTGACCAATACGTGTTGTGCAGCTAGGAGCTAGCTAGCTAGCTGGCCGGCTAGCTAAGTTTGTCTGCGGTGTGTGTCGCAGCCAACCCTGCTGTCACCAGAGACCCGCCCCTACCTCAGAGCAGGAAACGGTGATCGGTGCTCGGGTTACTGTAAATATTGATCAAATACAACGTTCGCAGTGCACCGTTCAGCAGCATGGTGACTATAAAATAAAAATATGATATACAAATAAAAAGTAAAATGAATAATATAAAGTTAACATACACCAATAATCTCAGAGCCTCTAGGCAAGAGAATTGTTGCCGCCTGTGTATGAAAATGATTTTACCTATAATTCGACACATGTAACAAAACAGAACAGAACAGAAGTAGTTAAAGGAAGAATATACAGTATAACTAAATATTCAGTGGTATAAGCTTACATGGAAAATATGTTTTAAAAAACTACCATGAATACTTGGTCTCATTCAAGATGTGGTCGGATTGCTTTTAAAGTCACTTACTGCAAGTAAGTTGCATGTCTGGTTATCCATCGAGTAAACTAATTTCAATAGTTTTGGATTACTTCAAGATCAAATATTGAGAATAATTTATATTGTACTAAAACTGAACGCATCAACAAAATATTTTAATAATCATAGTCTTCTTCTTCTTCTTTTCCTTTCGGCTTTTCCCTTCAGGGGTCGCCACAGCGAATCAATTTCCTCCATCTAGCCCTGTCCTTTGAATCCTCTTCTCTCACACCAACTACCTTCATGTCCTCTTTCACTACATCCATAAACCTCCTCTTTGGTCTTCCTCTAGGCCTCCTGCCTGGCAGTTCAAAACTCAGCATCCTTCTACCAATATATTCCCTATCTCTCCTCTGGACATGTCCAAACCATCTCAGTCTGGCCTCTCTGACTTTATCTCCAAGACCTCTAACATGTGCTGTCCCTCTGATGTACTCATTCCTGATCCTATCCTTCCTGGTCACTCCCAGAGAGAACCTCAGCATCTTCATCTCTGCTACCTCCAGCTCTTTCTCCTGTCTTTTCTTCAGTGACACTGTCTCTAGACCAAACAACATCGCTGGTCTCACCACAATTTTGTACACCTTTCCTTTCATTTTAGCTGAAACTCTTCTATCACACATCACACCTGACACTTTCCTCCACCCGTTCCATCCTGCCTGTACACGCTTCTTCACCTCTTCTCCACACTCTCCATTGCTCTGGACTTTTGACCCCAAGTACTTAAAATCCTCCACCTTCTTGATCTCTTCTCCCTCTAACCTCACTATTCCACTTGGGTCCCTCTCATTCACACACATGTACTCTGTCTTAATTCCTCTCCTTTCCAGGACAAACCTCCACTTCTCTAGCTTCTCCTCCACCTGTTCCCTGCTCTCACTACAGATCACAATGTCATCTGCAAACATCATAGTCCATGGAGATTCCTGTCTAACCTCGTCTGTCAGCCTGTCCATCACCATGGCAAACAAGAAGGGGCTCAGAGCTGATCCCTGATGCAGTCCCACCTCCACCTTGAACTCCTCTGTCACACCTACAGCACACCTCACCACTGTCTTACAGTCTTCATACATGTCCTGCACCGTTCTAACATACTTCTCTGCCACTCCAGACTTCCTCATACAATACCACAGTTCCTCTCTGGGCACCCTGTCATAAGCTTTCTCCAGATCTACAAAAACACAATGCAGCTCCCTCTGGCCTTCTCTGTACTTCTCTATCAACATCCTCAAAGCAAATACTGCATCTGTAGTACTCTTTTTTGGCATGAAACCATACTGCTGCTCACAAATGTTCACTTCTGCCCTTAGTCTAGCTTCCACTACTCTCTCCCATAACTTCATTGTATGGCTCATCAGCTTTATTCCTCTGTAGTTGCCACAACTCTGCACATCTCCCTTGTTCTTAAAAATGGGCACCAGCACACTTCTCCTCCATTCCTCAGGCATCTTCTCACTATCTAAGATCCTGTTGAACAACCCAGTCAGAAACTCTACCGCCACCTCTCCTAGACACTTCCATACCTCTACAGGTATATCATCAGGACCGACTGCCTTTCCACTCTTCATCCTCTTCAATGCCCTCCTCACTTCATCCTGACTAATCTTTGCTACTTCCTGGTCCACAACAGTAACCTCTTCTAGTCTTTGTTCCCTCTCATTTTCCACGTTCATCAACTCTTCAAAGTACTCTTTCCATCTTCCCATCACACTACTGGCACCTGTCAATAGACTTCCATCCCTATCCTTAATCACCCTAACCTGCTGCACGTCCTTCCCATCTCTATCTCTCTGTCTTGCCAACCGGTATAGATCAGTCTCTCCCTCCTTACTGTCCAACCTAGCATACAAGTCATCATAAGCTTCTTGTTTGGCCTTTGCTACCTCTACCTTCACCTTACGCTGCATCTCCCTGTACTCCTGTCTACTCTCCCCAGTCCTCTCAGTGTCCCACTTCCTCTTGGCTAACCTCTTTCTCTGTATACACTCCTGTACCTCCTCATTCCACCACCAAGTCTCCTTATCTACTTTCCTTCCAGATGACACACCAAGTACTCTCCTACCTGTCTCCCTGATCACATTAGCTGTAGTTGTCCAGTCATCTGGAAGCACCTCCTGACCACCCAGAGCCTGTCTTAACTCCTTCCTAAAAGTCATGCAACACTCTTCCTTTTTCAGCTTCCACCATTTCGTCTTCTGCTCTGCCTTTGCCCTCTTCATCTTCCTCACCACCAGAGTCATCCTACACACCACCATCCTATGCTGTTTGGCTACACTCTCACCTACCACTACTTTGCAGTCACTGATCTCTTTCAGGTTACACCGTCTACACAAGATGTAGTCTACCTGTGTGCTCCTACCGCCACTCTTATAAGTCACTCTATGTTCCTGCCTCTTCTGGAAGAAAGTATTCACTACAGCCATTTCCATCCTTTTTGCAAAGTCAACTACCATCTGTCCTTCTGCGTTCCTCTCCTGGATACCAAACCTGCCCATCACCTCCTCATCACCTCTGTTTCCTGCACCAACATGTCCATTGAAGTCTGCTCCAATGACAACTCTCTCACTTCTAGGCATGCTCTGCATCACTTCATCAAGGTCCGACCAGAATTTCTCCTTCTCCTCCAGCTCACATCCTACCTGTGGAGCATACCCGCTAACAACATTGAACATCACACCTTCTATTTCTAGCTTCAGGCTCATCACTCTATCTGACACTCTTTTTACCTCCAGGACATTCCTAACAAACTCCTCCTTCAAGATAATTCCTACTCCGTTTCTCTTCCCATCTACACCATGATAGAACAACTTGAACCCTGCTCCTAAACTTCTAGCCTTGCTACCTTTCCACCTGGTCTCCTGGACACACAGTATGTCTACCTTTCTTCTCTGCATCATGTCAACCAACTCTCTACCTTTTCCTGTCATAGTTCCAACATTCAACGTCCCTACTCTTAGTCCTATACTCTTGGTGTTCCTCTTCTCTTTCTTCGTGCGAACGCACTTTCCTCCTCTCCTTCTTCGACCAACAGTAATCCAATTTCCACCGGCGCCCTGTAGGTCAACAGCGCCGATGGCGGTCGTTGTTAACCCGGGCCTCGACCGATCCGGTATGGAAGTCATGGGTTTGATTCACATATTTGATTTGGCAAAAGTTTTACGCCGGATGCCCTTCCTGACGCAACCCTCTGTATTTATCCGGGCTTGGGACCGGCACAATAAGACACTGGCTTGTGTCCTCTTGCGGCTACATTATTTTAATAATCATAGTAACGACATTAAAAATAAACAAATTGCCATTATATGCAACAAATCTAAATATTTAATGTGATACATTGTTTCAAATTTAAAATACTCAAATCTATTTAATAATATAGATTTATTATCAATAGATTTGATTCTATTTGATAGTATAGATTTGATTGTGTCCTTCTAATATTTTTTAAAAACAATGAAAACAAGGCAGAGATGATGTAGTGAGCAAGTGCCCTGTGCAGCAGTTCTCAAATGAGACACTCTAATCATCCTAACTCCACCCTGACATTATGTCCATGAATTTTATGGTCATGATTAGACACATGACATAACTTTGGCACAGAACATACTACAGACACATTTCTCATTTTGGTTACATAGGGCTCCCCTGATTACTCGGATCCTCACTCAGATTTCATACCTCTTACCTTCCCCAAGACACAATGGTGAATCTTACAGGGATGGGGATTCAAGACCGAGCTGACAGGCAGGGGCTTCAGCCAGACATTTTCATTTCACCCTCTCATCAAGTTTGTGTTTTGCTGGTCAGTCCAGATAACTCCGCTCCTCATCATTTGATCCTACTCCTCCCTCCAGCTGAGTGACCAAGACATACAGCCACAGATCCAATGGTAGAATTGTAAAGTTTATCATCGATCGTTTGCCTAAGGTGATCTAGTACCATGTAAACTCAAGACCCACCTTCTGTTCAACGCAGTATTCCTTTTGGCAAATCAAAAACAAGCTGAACAAAGCAATGGTGAGGCTCAAGCTACTCAAAATATAATCACCTCCATCAAGGGTATTCTGTCCCTATGTAATGAGAGAATTTATGTCCCATAGAAGAAATACAGTATATAGTCTCATGGTGGAATCCTCTCCAGGCCACCACACCCAAATACTGAGTTCTGCCCGATGTATAAGCAGACACAGTTGTATGAAACTCTTGTTTATCAGATGAGGACACCAACATAGCGGTGGTGAGTGGAGGCTTATGAATACCCCGACACCTGTCTCTCACCCTGAGCAGCTCCAGAAAACAAGGATGTCCAGCTCATATCTGCAGGTAGTGGGCCCACGAGGAAGTGGCTCCATGTGGATTGTTAAACATGTGGCTAGAACTGGTACCAGAAAGCAGCCTGAGTGTTCCTTTTCTGATTGAGGCTTTACGACTCCTTCATGACAAATTCATCTGTTGCCTTCAAGTCACTTAGCCTGGCCCCTCACTTGAGAATGTTTGCACATGGAGACCCTACCAGGGACTTTTTTTCTCAACCTCGTGCCCGGATTGTAGAGACACACAGATGTCACCATCTCATTAAGATGGGATTCTCTGGAGGGCAGATTAACCTGAAATTTTATATTGTTTGGTAGTTATAAAATATAATTATTTTTAGACGCTTTTTGTCCATACATAAAAACTCAATATTTCACGTTTGTTTTTAGTATGCCTCTTGGTTTTTTTTTTCAGTTTTGTTCAGATGAATTATAAATAGTATCGCGTCATTGACTTGTACTTGTTATAACCACTATATAAGCAGAGTTTTAGCGATATCAGAGCTAAATCAAAATGGTCTGGGCACATATGTTCCCACAGCTGACAGTGATGTCCTTATACACTATCCAGATCAACAATCTTCTTTTGAAATCTTCTGCGGATATTGATATTGACACTCAGGTCAGGTGATTAAATCACAATAGCTACTCATCATTTTTATTTCTTTTTGGGTTGTTTTTGTTTTACAAGATTTTTGAATATGAATCAGGATTCATACAGGACTTCTGTGAGAAATAAGTCTGGGGATCTATGTTCCAATAAATACAAATCTCGGCAGGAGTCAGAGGTCAAAGGTTGTGGAACTGAGATGCAGTGACCCCAGCTCAGCAGGACGTTCTCTCTATAGAGATCGAGTTCTTTCTGCAGTGTGGCCCTTCTGCCACTGGCCCAACCCCCACTGTGTTGTCACCACTTGAGAAAAGAAGTAAGAGACATTTAAAAAAAAATTGAAATCCAAATATGAACTAATTTGAGGGAAGTACAAAAAAAAAGTAACTATTAAGTTGAAACATAAACAATGGAGAGGCCAACTTTAAATAATTGTATTAAAAACCTTTTTTATCAATAACAACTTTTTTTTAGTCACATATAGAAAGTAAAGGAAGAGCAGGGCATAAACTGTAATTTGCTGCAGTGCTGATACTGATTATGATTATTACATAGATACAATAATGTGCTTACAAATTTGTTAATATTTGGATATTTTTGTGCACATTTTGGTGGATTTCCACAATGAAAAATGCACAATGAAAAAAACCATTTGACAAACACAAGTGTTTTAAATTGTGAAATCTTCATGCGGAAACACATGAACATAAGCTTCAACTGTTATAGTTCAGCAGTCACCGCGTATGGTTTCCAGTGCTTTTATTTACAGAAAAGTGACTAGACTTCATGTTACTGTACACTTTGATATTTTCCATCTTTATATATACCCATAGGGTAATAGGTCCTCAGTAACGTTGAGTGCATCATGAAACACACAACCCTAGGTTAATGTGTCTGTTACTAACCATAAAAAAGGAGAACAAAGTATCAATTGCAACAAAATAAAGGACACACCATGAAAGGAGGAAAGCAAAAAAAGGATTGTAAGACAAGTCACCAATATTTTTGTTGTTGTTGTTGTTTTTTGAGTCCCAGAATTCAGCAATTGAAATTTATCCAAGATGAAGACGACATAAAAGGCTGATCAAGTATCTTTCTTGAGTTTGCATGATGGTGTAAGTTTTGTCTTTTTGCCTCTTGACAGGATGCTGCTTGGCCCTGACAGAGACCGCAGCATCTCTGAGATTGTGTTGATGTCAGTAACGGCTTACAGCGCCCTGATCTGGAAACCGACTGAGGGCTGGTGGGATGATCTTTGTGCTGTCTTGCGAGACTCGAGCAGAGGCATTCCTTTAAAGGCACAGCTTGGCAGCAGCATTGCACTCTCAAATGATTTTGCTGCAACATTAAAATTTTAGATAATATTTTTTCCTCCAGTAGTGAGAGAAAAAATCAGTTGTTGAAAACCTCCACACAAAATACACCACAACCGAGAAAAGGGTCAATAAAATTAGTCTCTTCCATTTATCAGTACATCCACACCATTATTCCCATTACCTTGTCAAGGTACTTTCTACTATGTCCTTCTTTTATGATGTAACTGATCTGAAGTGTTCAGAGTCTGTGCATCCACCAGTGTAGCAGGCATGGGACTTATCCTCAGCTGTCCAAAGCCGTGTTCACAGGCTATTTTGCCCAGCCTGTGGTAGCCTCTCCATTGATGTAGGCAAATCCAGGAAAATGCTGTGAGTGCTCATACTCTGAGTTCCTACGTGGGCCTAGGGGGGAGTACATGTCCCCAGAAGTGGCATAGCGTGATGAATGCATAGGTGGGCTGGTATAACAGCTGTTAGCTGGTGACACATCAGGCCACCGGGGAGCAACGGGAGCAGGGTGCAACCGAGGAGTGCTGCCCATCAAGCAGGGCTCCATACGAGACATCTGGCTGTTGAGCTGGTACTGCAGCAGAGAAGGAGAGGAAATAGGTTAGAGTGGGCAAGCATGGAAATAAATAGCTCCAAATGAAGACTAGCCACAGCTGCCCCGGTTGACCCAAAGGAATAGCAGCCGCTACCTAAACCCAGGAAAAAAATGTTTTTCCACTTGGATCAGATTAAATAAATTTGCTGGTGAACAGTTATCATTTTGCCAATCTAATTTAATCAGCGGCTAAATGAGCTGAACATTAAGTGCAATCTGCCTTCCCATCTAAGTTTGAAAAATAAGCGGAGAAGTACATTTCTAAATTCAAAATACTCCCTGATGTCAGGAATTCACAGACAGAGAAATACCAGCTGAATTTACTAATGATCATAAAAGTAAAAAAATATTACTAGAAGCAGAGAAACATCAATCTGTCTTGGACATTGACAGAGAACATGATCTCAGTGTCTCAAACATTACTACATTTGATGCAGTGTTAGCCTGTAACATTGGATGTGCGCTGACCCTGCCAATGTTAATTTCCTGTCAGGGGAAATTGCCTGGCAAGTTATCCCACACTGGTACAAAATGACCAACTTAAGAAAGTTAGAAAGATTGTTCCTCTGTTATTGATGGTGACTATGGTGACTGAAGCCAAACAATTCTGACTAAATCTGCCTGTTGACAAGAATATTTTGGACAGATGGGGATCCAACTAAGTTTTGTGTTCATCTCCATCCCCCAAACTCCCACCTAACAAAAGACAGGCATTGTGCCTGATTTAAGCTCAGACAGGCTTAAAAAAAAACGTGGAAGTGGGATCCTTTTTTCCCTTTTCCTCACTAAATATAAACATGACAGTCGCTTCCATTATAAGGGATCACGACATGGAAAAAGACAGCCGCTGCAGGTCAGAGAGCAGAACAGACGTCTCAGCTGCCTCTTGTTCACAAGCAGAAAAGAGACCATTGAAAAACAATATTTTAATAAACGCCCTCTTGCTCTGCTCAGCTCTGCTAGTGGCTCAAACAGATGAAGAGACCATTGAGAACTGGAAAGATGTTTAACAGAGCTGTGCCCCCCTTGGCCCCGACCAAGTCACCTTTCACTGTGTGCTTCCGCCGTGTGAGGGGGTGATTTTGGGACTTGTAGAAACACTGTGACCGCTGAGGCCCAGCTGATCTCCTTCTACAATAAAGCAACGGAGGCTGAAGGGCCCTCGACAGAGAGTCACCATCAAAAGCGTGAACTCATACCAGTCGGTAAACAGGCTGTAAAACAGAGACTCCGCCTTTCTCGCATTTATGTATTTAGTCTTCCATTTAAAGCTTAGTTTCCTGCTTTATGAAGTTATGTGTATGATTTAGTGTTCTCAGTATTCCCCATATTCTATAAATCTTTACATACATACATCCATTAGGGTAAAACACATACATTTCGTAACCTACTTCTCATAACTTACAGTTCAACAGAAAGACAAATACATGCATTTTTACATTCACATATTTTTGCAGATATTGTTTATGTCTACTCTTTTCACCAGAAGGAAAACATACATTTCGTTATAGCCAACAAAAATCTCTACAACACAGGCATTAAAGCTCTTGATCATCACTGATGAATCACTGGACTCTCATAGTGACCTCTGCAAGTTCAGTCACCCAGTCCTCTGAATAGAATTTTATCTCTTCATTATTTATTTACACTGTTGAGATCATTTAGACAGTTGATGGCAGAGGCTCATTTCAGATCTGTAATGAGACCAAACAATAGATCCCTGTGAATCATTCTAAAATGAACAATCCCTCTCTGCTTACATGACATTTAAATTATTATTATGTGCTGCAAAAAAGAATTTGTGCTTGTTATTCTTTTGAAAACATTTTAAAGGTACCTTTACTTCATTTTGCATTTTATTTAATTTTTTTCCCACTTAATTTCAGAGGTTGTACTTAAACATAAGTTTCAGATACAAATTTGGGAATTTTATAAGATACATAGTATAATCTGTTACACAGCAAAACACCTAGTAATATTCAAAATATTCAAAAACCAGTCCATCTCAACGAAACACAGCTTTAGAATACACCTCGTATGCTAAGGATGAATAATAGAAATAGAAATAGAAAGCCTTTTATTGTCACTATACATGGTATAATGAGATTTGGGCAATTCCTTGCAGTGCAATAATTTACAGTAGAAAAGAGCAAGAATAAATACAAATACAAGTACAGTCGTTACGCTTCTGATTGTTTACAGGTGTATAGATCGAATAATATTAACATACAGAACTCTGTGTTTTAATTTTTGAATGTTGCCGTTAGTTTTGTTGATTACCAGCTCCTGGCTGATCAGCACTGACCTGTGCAGATGACCTGTGGTAGGCAGGATAGTGGAGGGGAGCTGGAATCGCTGGCTCATGGGCCAGACTCGGATACTGGCTCTGAATGGGATGAGAGTGCTGGTTGGAGTAGCTCCCGTAGTTGTAGCTTCCCGTGTATCTAGGATTGAATAAGCAAAAATATATGCAGACATTCCTAGAACAAAATGAAATATTTCTAAAATGCCTGCTAAGCTTTATAACTGAAGTCATAATTACCCATGCTCCTCTCTGTGAGTGTAGACTGGCATTCTGTGGGTGGAGGATGGAGGTGGGACCGGAGCGCCGCTCCTCATACAGGACAGCTGCTGGCCGCCGTCTGGAGTGGAGCTGCCTGCTGTAGTCACTGTGTATGTAAGGGACCAGGTATATGACTGAACAGCACCTGGCAGACACATATATGGACAGAGACAAATGTGTTGGCGTAGAAGAACTATGTGCAGTGAGATGTCTACTCATTTATGTGTGGACGTGAGCAGTGTGTCACCTGTGGTGGAGGTGACTCCGGTGAACTCCGGTGATACCGCTTCTGTCGGGGAGCTGGCTGAGGAAACACCTGTTGAGTGGACTGACCGAGCTGGAGAGTAGGACCCTGGAGATGGGGAGGTGGGGGTGGTTTCTGCCAGGGTGAATTCCTCTTCTCTCTCGGCTGAAGGTGTCAGGAGAGCAGAGACCATTAGAAAGAAAATTAGAGGTAAATTTTTATAGAGATTTTTCTAGTTTTCCTTTAGATCTTACCTGTGCTGCCCTCTCCTTTCATGGCCCTCATGAGGTCATTGGCTCTCTCCTGACAATGCAACGACTCCAGCAGGTAAAGCACGTAATCATCAAACATGAGGTGGATCAGGTGAAAGGATCCTGTGAACAGATAGAATGGATCAGTGAAATTCAGAGAGAGGAGCCGACATTATGTGTGTTGAAAAATGACAGAGATTTAGGTGGGTGGAAAATTAACCCCCCCCCCCAAAAAATATCCATGATTTGGTAAAGAGAATACACGACCATTAAGGCTGAAGCATCTCTAATAGCGTAAGAGTGATGTCATCACATCCTGCATCCTTACGGGAGGATTGTCGTAAAAAAAAAAGAGCAAGTGAAATTTTTTTCTTGTATTGACTCAGAAATATGTCAGCTGACCCCGGGTCGCACGGAAGTTGCGACTGTGGCATGTGACAGGGTGTCACAATTGTGTCATTGTGCCCGTCACGCAGCCACCGCGTGCATAATAAAAACTGGTGGCCATTCAAGAGACGAGGGCGTACTACTGACCAGTCGTAAAATGGAAAAGACGGGTAAACGCATTGGACGAGGGGAGGGGCGGCTTTTGTTAATTAGCTGTTTGTGCACAGAGACCTTCTTTAGCGAAACACTGCAACCAGCTGTGTCTTTGATATTCACAGACAAACCCGAAGGAAACAAGTTGAAAGAGGAAAGAAAAGCCATTTTCTTTTTTTTCATTTTTACAACTCAACTTGACTTACTGCAAACTGCAGTCACACAAGTTAGTAACGCAGCCATTGGCCTGTTTCTCCCTACTCCCTGCTCACTTGAAAATTATTAAGTTTATGGATGTGGAAGCTCTAGTTTAATGTGATTTTATCATTCTTTTATTTTTCAAAGCTTCCCCAAGAATAAACAAATAAACTCACAGATCTCCGTCATACCGCCTTACACTCAGCTCCAGCTACAGAAACTGGCTCTTGTGTGTGCACAACAATAATCTAACATTTTTTAATTTTCATGAAACATCTGTTTTTGGACTTTTGCTTTGAGGAATTATGTCCAACTCACCAAAGCTGGGTGCGCTGTGGAGGGTCATGTCTCTGATGACTCTGGTCCCGAAGCACGACCACATTAGCAGGAACTGTTGGGCTACCTTCTTCAGACACCCGGGCCTCTTGCCTGCCACCTAGAGAGAACATTTCCATGAGAAAGGGGGAAGGGTCTGGATGCTGGGGTAGAATTAACCTCTAGGTCCACATTGGGGCTTAACCCTCAGGAACGAAAAACATGTCAACAAGTCAGCTATTTAATTTGCCCCCAGGGACACGCCTTCCTATTGAACTATTGTCCGGGCAGTCCAAGACGTTGCTAGGGCGACCGAATTTTACAAGCCCATATCTAGCACATAATGGACGCAAATGGGAAGCTTGAAGACATCATTAACTGGGAGGATTGCATCGCAAGTGCCTCAGTGTAAAAAAGACATGCAGGGACGTGTGGCTTCCAGCTGCAGGTGTCTGAAGAACAAACTCCTCAGACTTCTGATGTACAAGTGTAACAAAAAAAACACTTCCTGGCATTGTGGAAAATATATTAACTTAATGAATGTAACCTGAAGACAGACACTTGCAAAAATGTTAAGTGAGACCAGACTCAAACACGTAGATGTTGTGCTGTCTGACCTTTACAACACATCGGTCCACCATGGAGTCCAGCCACTCGATGTAGGCCTCGATCGGAGACTGCTCCTCTAAAAGACGGTCAAACTCCTGATACACTGTGACAGGAAGAAAGAATCTGATTTTTTTTTTTTTTGCAGAAATTAGTTGTAAATGACATCTTTATGCAACAACTCTGTGATATCTGTGACCCTTCATTCCTCCAGAGCTGATTCAGAGGAGTGAGGCTGGAGATGCTCCACAGGGCGTTCCAGAGGAGAGTCAACCTGCTTAACCCTACCTTCTCAATCACTTATACATTAACTCTGATGGTCGTGGGAATGACTGTCCATCTAGGTGTTGTGAATGAGGAAAGCGAGTGCAGCTCTCTGTATGGCTGCATGCATTTGAGTGGAATCAGATTAGATGCATGGACCTACGGTGGATAATAAGCTGTCTGTGCTCCTCTTGTGAGTCCTCCATGGTGTAAAGTGTCTGCTTGGTGATGCTGTTCAAGTCCACATTCCTCCAGTCCTCCAGCATTTGAAACGTGATGTCGGCACTGTTTATCACAGTCCGGGACGCCTGGAGAGATGCATCACAATATTACTTACAAAACACACCCATATCCCTTATCAGCTGTGTTTGCTCATATGGATTTTATTAAAAAAAGAGCATGACAGGCACCTGACATAGATGGTTTAAGGATGTTTGTCGCTTTAGAATCTGAGAAAATCTTCTGCACACTGGAAGCAGAAAAACGAGACAATACAGTTACTAATGTGGCATCGTTCTATAATAAAGGTACAAACCATGAGAATGAGTTGGGAATTTTAGACTTACATTCAAATTTGATGTTCCTCAGGTTTTCAGGAAGGTCATGAAGTGCAATTTTTAGCCACTCATCGAGCTGTTTGGCAAATTTTCGAATAACCTGAGTCAAACTGAACGAGGTAAGCAGAGGTATAAATCAATGTTTGGACATTTCAAAATTGCAAAGTGTCCATAAACCTATGTTGAATCTCACAATGTAGAAGTTAAAAAAAGAGTCAGTAAGAGAACTATGAACACAATCGTATTTCCAAGCGTAAGTCCGAAGACTGTGGAATTAATACTGTACATAGCCTACATATTGGTTCAAGAGCGGAAATCAAGAGCGGAAGCCAGGAAACCGGCACAAAATTCAGAAGAGTGAAGGCCTACCTGTCAGGCAGTGCTTGTAGGACGGTGGGCATCAGCACCCCAGAAATGGCCTTGTAGAGTATGGAGTCACAAACGCCAACAATGTTCACCACCGTGGGGGAGCCGAGGACAGGGAGCATGTGTGGGGGCATGCCCTGCCAGAAGTGCAGCAAGAAGCTTTGTACCTAAATGAACCACACACACACCAACATATTTAGCATCATCAAAAATCAAGATTCAATTACATGAAAAATAGTTTCAAACTGAGGAAATCCTGCCTCATCAAAGTTGGCTCTGATAACGGTGTCCAGTATCCTCTGACAGTGTGTTCTGTACATCATGATGAAGGTGGACACCTGTGGGCAACAAAAGACTATTAATCTCACTGCGTCATAAAGTTAACTTTTTTTCTCCTTTAGAGAAACAGAAAAAAAAAGTGATACAAAAACAAGAGAGTAAATCTTTTACAAAGGATGTGAACCAATAAATACATGTTACAAGTCTAGGCTGGAGCAGAGTAATATAAAAAGAGCTTTAGAGATCAACGAAACACAAACCATTTAAAATCATGGCCCCCTTTTTAAAAGCTGGACAGCTAGTGCCTGTCCTTTGTCCGTTTCTAGATCTTACTATCTCCCCCAAAGATTAAGAGTGAGTCAGGAGGCAGCAAATAAATCCTGAGGGTCCTTCTCTACATGCAAACCCAGTGAAGGTCCTCAGCCAGATAAAAGGCTGCAACCAGAGGGGGCGAGGAGATGGTGAGATGGCAGGGAGAGGACGGAGGAGGAGTGTAAGGTGTAAGGATGGACTTTAAAAGTCCTGTTTACCCTCTCTTCTGGCAGGCTGGCAGGCAAATTTAAGTCTTTGACATTTGGAAACTCTGGCAGGAGCGTTCCCAGTTTGGAGCGCGGTGAATATGCCACTGTCTGCTTGGTGACCTCCTTCTTCCCCGTCTCGTTCACCCACGCCGCCCCCTTCTTGGAGTACATCACATCATAATACTGAGAGGTCTCCTTCACCGCAATGCCATAGTAGTGGTACCTGAGGGTAACAGAGGTTGAACGGGTGAAAACTGTAGGCATTAAAAACCTCTCAAAAAGACAAATGTAATTTAAAAACACATTACGATATAAACTGTTTTCTGACATTTGTTACAAACTAGTTTAATCAGATTCCATCTGATTTTAATCCTATAAAAATCTCTGCATTGTACAGTTTATAAAACTGAATCTATTGATTAAGAAAAGATTAGTTTTCAGTAAAATGGTAAAGAACATACATACAGTAGCCTTACGTTTTACTACCTGTGTTGGGCTTCACATTAAGATGCTTGGTATTTAGATTGTTTTTTTCATTTTGTGTTTCATGTTTGAAACTCTTTCTTTCGTTTGTTTGTTTTTTCCTTTTAGAGGAGAGTTTATTAAATTGTGCTAAGGTATGAACCAAACCAACTTACTTGGACTGTCCTCTTGTTCCCAGTCTTCTGGTCGTTAATGCTGGAAACTGTTGCCTTATGATCTGTACAGTTTAGGACAGAAACAAGTGTTAGTGTGCTGCAATTACAGAGGGGAATTTTATTTAATGTTCAATTCTAAATGATTTGTAGTAATTTATTAAGAAAATGTGTTAGGTGGAAAGAGTAGTCTGAAATAAGTCTTTAAAAAATATTACCTCGTAAGAAAATTTTGTATTGAAAATAGTAGAATAATACAGAATATTTTATCTTTATCTCTTTAAGAGGAAAGGGTTTATTTCAGTTTGTCAGACCAACATTTAAGTCTCTCATCTGTTTCCATGAAGAGGTCTGTGAGGGGGAGAAGCTCTGAAAGTCATCCATTTATGACATCAGAGAGATATTACTTTTTCATCCTTTATTAACAGTCTTCTCTCATCTGTTCTCCCACCCATCCTCTCTCCATCTCAATCTCTTTCTCTTCTCCATTCTCTCCTTCTTCCTCTCCTCTGTTTTTGTCCAATGAGATTGGCTCCTTGCTCCGGCTCCTGGTGCAGAAACTTTAGCAAACAGTGTAGCTCTCCATTGTGTGGGATGAAAAAAGAGGCCAAGCTGTGAAGTTTCTGTCAGGCCCCGCTTGATAAATGAGCAGACAGGGAGGCAGTCCGAGCCCTCTCTCGTTTTTTTGTCCTGAATCAATGAAGCCTTCCTAAAGGACACCCCACACTGCTCCAGCCACTGATCTAACATTCCGCTACATCTCACCCTTCCAAATTTCCTTTAATTACACATTAATCCAGGCCCCTTCTCTTTTTCAATATCTTCCGACAGGAGCTGCAGAGGGGCGGGGGTGGGCTGAGTTGGGGGTTGGGGCTGGAGTCCAGAGTACATGGAATGGCTGGGGGTAAGAAGGCTGAGGAACTTGTTGGGGTTGTGGGAACAGACCAAAGCACATCTCCTTTGGCTCTAGATTAGGTGTTCAGTGAGCGACCACGGAGCTTTGCTTGCTTCACACTGAGCTGCAGCTGATATTAGTTCAACAGCAGCCAAAGCTGCAGCACAGAATCAACCCAGGCATGAAATGGTCTCGCTAACGTTTATGGCTGATTTGCTCTGTGAGGTTATTACTTTCATTGCAGAATGAATGTATCTTCCCATGTTGAGTTGTTTAGTTCTGAGTAAAACCTGTAGTGCATGAATAAATCTGTAGTTGTTCAAAGGAACACCAACTGTGCCGTAATTGCGTCGTACACATTCATAGACACTACTTATAACCACGTTAATGATGTGTATTTTTGGTCAAGGCAACGCTGAGTCAAACTAGACTTAGTCGTAGTTTGACATGTACCTTTCCAAAGCTGGCCGCGTTGACGGGCTGCGTGTCGTGCTTTTCACTGAAGTCTAGGTAATGCATGTAGAGGGCACTTCTGGGAATGCATACACCTTCAGCTATCTCATAGTTGTCTTCTAGCCTGTGAAAAAAGAAAAGAAATATAAGTGATAATAAAACTGAGATGAAAATCGAAGATCAAAAGTCAGAGCAGGACTTTTTATCATAATGACGTCTCTAACAAGAGGAGAAAAATGTTCAGTGATTTCATTTGGAAATGTTTGGGTTGAATCAGGTTGAAAAGCCAAATTCAATCAAT
Source organism: Antennarius striatus (assembly GCF_040054535.1). Taxonomy (NCBI): domain Eukaryota; kingdom Metazoa; phylum Chordata; class Actinopteri; order Lophiiformes; family Antennariidae; genus Antennarius; species Antennarius striatus. The sequence continues at coordinate 13,881,114 of NC_090779.1, forward strand.
TGTGTAATGATATGATAAATAATTTTCATGGAAGGGAACTAATACATTTTAATAATCAACTTAGATAGTAAATATGGAATGATTATTTCCTATACATGCATTTTTTGTCTACAAATTTCTGTTCTGAAATCTGACATTTCTTTTGTGTTTCTATTCACCATCACCGAGGTCAAAATGTCCCCAAATGAAAGACAAATTCTTCCGTTGCAAGAATCTTCTGTTGAGATCGATTTGTTGGCTCAGTGCTTGAACTCAGTAACACCTTACAAAAACCTTCATTCTGAATAAATGCAGACTAATGAAATGTATCATCAAATTTAGAGGCCTGAACAAGATTAAGCTGTTGTTGATGTTAGATTTTGTACATTCTCAGTTGATGGCCCTGCCTTGGGATGCACATGACCCAGATTCAGGTATTAGGATTATTATTTATGTTTAGGTTAGAATAAAATGTAAAACTAAAAGTGAAAACTGATTCAAGATAATGTGTGCACATTCACAAATCCACTAATCTCACAGATTGTGTGTTCTTTATGATGCCACATACAGTATAAAGCAAGGGTCACTAAATGGCGGACCGCGGTCCGGACACGGACCGCGTGATGGTTCTGTCTGGACCTGTGACCACTCCATGATAAATTCAAGAGAGTAGATTTTCTTGGCGCATTTTTACTTGCAGTTCGCGGCTACAGACGCGGGCGCTGCTCCTCCAGTTAACCAGTAATAGCGCCACTCAGTTCAGCCAATCAGATCGTTTGTCTACCCTGCGCTGTCAGCGTACCAGGAAGTGAGACAGCTCGCTACCGCTGAGTTTACTGCTACAGCGGAGCACAGATGGAGGGAGACAGCATAGCTCCAAACGAAGGGAGGTTAATGAGGAAAACCACTGGTTAACAATGAGTGGACGAAATTTATGTTTATTCCTCCGTCAGGCAGTTCAAAACCATTTTACCTCATATGGTCTGAACACGTAGCATGAATTAAAAGTGGTAACATGAAGCGCCACTATGAAACAAAGCACAGATCTTTTGCGCAGAATTATCCCCTGAAGTCCGAGCTGAGGGGCAAAATGACTGAGAAAAATGCGAACGAATGTTCACTAAAGGCATGGTGGGGTTTGGGGCAACATAAAACATCTTTTAGTGATGGGACAGTTGTGAATAAGTGCTTAAAAGCTGTTGACATTTTGTTTGGGGGAAAACAGAAAGATGAGATGTGTGGAAAAACTCAGCTTCAACAGCAACCAGAAAATCAGAAATATTAACGGCTTCATGCAGCTATTCGGAGAGCACCATGCATATCTGTGGCCATTAATGAGTTGTAGTTTTTGGTTGTGTGTCAGGTTCCTTCACAAAGATAAGGAGCTCTTTGCTGAGTGTAACACCACTATGAAACACACACAAGGGGAGAGGACATAAATGCAGCAATAAAAGATGCTGATCAAGTCCAGTGGTCTCTGTCACCAACATTACAGAAACCACCACAAGGTGTGCACAGGCACAACTTGTGTACAAGGTTACTTGTGTACAAGTAAATGACTGGCAGGCCACATGCCCCTTTCTCTCATGAAGAAAGTTCTGTTTGCATTTCCCCCCTGAAAGAGCCAGTTTTTATTCATGTTTTCTGAACATGTTAATGTTTTTTTACTTGAAGTGTAGGCCTTCAGTTCTTTAGACTGGGATGTCTTTAATTTACGAGAAAAAGGATTATTCAGTTTTTTTTGCACTTTATTTTTTAATTCTGAGGTTTGTGTGTTCTGCAGTCTAACGTAAAGGCTTAAAATTTATTTGCCTGGGTCTAATTTTATTTTATGGTGAGGTCAAAGAGCTAGCTGTGCACTCACTTAAACAGATCCTGGATTGAAAATTGATAGATGATAATGTGGATATAGTAGTCGGCTATAAGACACAAACTGGACTTGGGTTCGGACCTTTCACTAAGAGAAAATTTTTCTAAGCTTTAGCGGATTAATTCTGATAAACAAGTAAAATGAACACAAGAACATTTGTTTTTTTTGTTTGTTTGGAGGTTGCATGTCATGACACTTTTGCAAGTGTTACATGTTTGGATTCTTATTTATTTTGATTTCCCGCTTATACAACATGGTGGTTATTTTTGTGAGTGTTAGCACTGCTTGGTAAAAATAGTGTGTATGTGGAACCTTTCAACTTCTGAAAATTGATTCCTACACATCATACCTGCTGTGTTGCTTTATGATCTATCAATGCTTCATTTCTTCTACTGCTGACCAATTTATGTGACAGTCGACCAATGAAATTAAACACACTGCAGACACATGCATGGGGTTCTCCAGAGGTCTATTCTATGGCTGGGAAAATCATGGCTAAATTTAACAAACCAAGCTGCTTTGTTGAAATCAAAAACAAAACATACAAAAATTGATTAGAAGCTTCATTCGTAATTTTGTTTTGGATTTTCTTAACTTTTTCCCCCTCTGAATTCACTGTAAACTGATGTACTGTATAAGTGAACAACTTATTTATACCACAGCTGTGACATCTTCAGTTTATTTTGCCAGTAATACTCTGACTGTTGAAGTATGTCAAGTTTGTTCACAGAACATGTGGATTTGCTTTCATTTAAAATGTTGTGAAAAATATTTTCCTGTTAAAACCCAAAATCCATATATCCATTTTCTTGTAGATGAGATGATCACAATCGCCTCATCTTCCGCATTACATGTCATGGGTCAGCTGGCTACAGGCTACAGGTGGGGTACACCCCAGATAAGATGCCAGGTCATCGTGAGGCCAATACCCATTATAGTGGCTTTTATTCTTATGTAATTTCTCACACCACTGGACCTATAAGTCTAGTATTTGTGTTTAAATTCATTTTACTACCAATGTTATTAATTTCTGACTCACCCACTAACCAGACGGACCCACAGGTAAACAACAAGTTCTTCAGCACAGAATTAAACTGTCCCAAATGGACCAGTATAATTCTGTGTTGTCAAATTCTTCAGTAAAGATTTTCAGTTTGTAATTCCTGTTTTAAATCCCTGTAGTTTGTGGAGCTGCGTTGTGTCCGCTTTCATTCCACTGCTACATGCAGACATGCTGGACACATGCTACCCTTCACACACACGTCCACGCAGACTGATGGAGATGGAACACCGATCCACAGCCATGTTGTTGTGTTGTAAATATAGCAAACTAATTACAGGGACTGTTCTGAAAATGATAATAAAATTATGATTTCTGTGTCTAATTGTTTTCTTTTTTGGTTTAACAATTAGCCAAATAACAAGCAAATAATAAGCAAAAGTATTACTGATCTGTACAGTTTCATATTTAAAATGATTCTTTACATTTACTGCACAAATTACAAAAGATTCATATCAACCTTCATTTATTATCATTGAGAAAAAAAGTACAGTAAATTGAGACCAATTACAGCAGCATTTATGTCTATAATGCAAAAATAATTTAAACTGCTTTGTTGACCTGATCCTAGATCCCACTGGTTTTGGATGCAGGTTGGATGCAGGTTAAATTTTAATTGAAGTCCATATACCTGTACATTATTGAATGCTTTTAAATTCAATAATTTTCACAGACAAGAGGCAGGATGACGCTTTTGAACACATAAATTGCTTATACAGGATGAAACATTAATTAAATTATCAAAAAACTTTTGATATCAATATTGACATATGAAATACATTGTTTTTCTTAATTATCTTTTCTGTTTGTTATAAGATCACTCAACATGCATGAAAATAAAAACATTTCAGAAGCCTGATGTCAGTTATGTCTACATTTATATTTGAGTTTTTTAAATTGCATTTTGGGAAACAGTGTAGAAATACTGGTTTTAGTCGTGTAGTATGCGTGTGTCTGTGTGTGTGTGTGATGTAAGAAAAAATAAAAATCAACATAGTTTTCATACCTCATATGACTGAAAATGAAAGAAAAATCCCATAAAGTGAATCGTCACAGCCGTAGACCAGGGTTATAACAAACTGTAATGTGTTTAATTGTACAACTGTACACTTATTTTTTATCCTTAATGTATTGAGTATATATATATATATATATATATATATATATATATATATATATATATATATATATATATATATATATATATATATATGCTTTATACTTTTTTTCTTTTTAAAAAAAATTCTATTACTAATATTAGTTTTTTTCCCTCTAAATTCTATTTACATGATTTTAAATTAAACAACAAAATCTTTTTTATAAACTCACCATTCCAGAGTAGCTGGTGTCGAATGGGGTTTAGAGGCTCGGTTGTTTTCTTTTTCTTCATCTGTCAAAAAAAAATAAAAAAATCAACACATTTTGATGAGATTAAGAAGAAATGCTCTTCATAGAAACAGAGATGTCACAAATGTGTTGCTAATGACAGTAAATATAAAAGATACAGTACAGAAAAAGCCACTGTATTCTACTGTATGTGTGTGGATGTGGTCAGTTTGTTACACTCAACATCATCATGATTAATAAATAAGGTGTAACAACATTTTGTCAGAGGTTGGTCAGGGTTAGTTGGGTCTTTCGGTGCTGATGCTGCTTACGTTCGTCGTTGGACATGTTCCCCAGAGACGTGTGACTGGAGTATCGCTTGCTCTCGCTCTCGTTGAGGCATCTTTCAATCCAGCTCTCTAAAACAGAAGTAACGGACGGCAGGTCACAGAGCTGGACAAACTGTAACACCAACATGACGCCTCATCATACAAATTATTTTGTTAAGTAGAGAGAAGTGATGCCAGCGTGGTCAAAAGAATATGATCGAATTCAACTGAGGGTTTTTAATTGTTGTTTGAAGCAGTTTTTGTGGGTTTTTTGGTATTAATTTTCATGAAATTTGTCAGTAAAAGAACACATGCCTTCATTCTTGCAGAAGAGAGTCAAAGCTGAATATGCACAAACAATTTAATTGATTTTCCAAGCTGGACAATCTAAATGTTACTAATGTGTGAGGATAAACTGACAGCAGGCGATTGTATGAACAGAGGTGCAGCCACGGTTCTATTTGAGTTGTTTTCACCAGGCCGGCAGGAATCCAGCATTGTTCCCAGGGGACTGAGAGCGTACACACTTGCTCAAAAGAGCCTGGGCACAGAACCGAAGCAGTCTGGTGGAATGGAGGCCAATGCCCTGGTTTAATTTATACTTAGAAAAAGCTCAATTGACGTGCTTTATGTGGCCAAGCAGCAGCTTAACACCAAAGCTTTCATGTAAAAACAGCCTGACAGTAGGGCAGTTTCCTTATTTTATACATTTGTTGAAACGTCTGTTTAAGTCTTACGTTGTACAGAAAAACAAAACATTTATCAAGCATGTCTATTTTTTTTTTGTATAGCTGCAGAGTCCTTTTTTCCTCCAGTACTAAAGAGAAAATTTTGCATGTAGTTCCAAAATAACCTACTAATCAGTTGCTGTTAAGGTTTTTTTTTAAAACTCTACACATAATAAATCTTACTTTCCCGCATGTGAACTGACAACAAACATGATGGCAGCTACTCCCAGGACAGTTTGATGGTGCAGCCTGATGAGGGATTCAAGTCACAGTTAGTAAAAAGTTTTAGAAGTTTACGCTAAGTGAGAAAAACTACACATCATGGTTTGTCGCATGCTGACAGAAGAGGTCAGACAGTCAGTGAACGTTAGAACTACACTGCTGAACAGATTTTAACTTTAGGAGCTTCAAAACTATTTGTAAGTCTCATTCGTTGTGCTTTTCTGATGTAGACGTCAATGTTTACAGTTTTAACCAATGTAAAGCCTGTGATGCAACCAGCAATTATTCTGTTAGAATAAATATTTAAAGAAGTATTTTTTTCTGTCTACCTAACAAAATGAAAGAAACCCTGTGGAAAAGTGAATCCACAGACGTGGAGCTCATTCTCCTCAGAGGCTCAGGTCACAAGCTTCAGGAACAGATCAGTTGGGGATCTAAATAATTGGATTAAATTTGATCAGCGAGTGAAACGGATATTCTCTCATTTATCGACGCACAATCAGGCCTTAACTGCCCTGTGCTGAGGCAGCAAACTATAAATATAAACTATTCATTTAAAATTATACTAATTTTAATGTTCCTGAAACAAAATAACATTCCACCTGATGAGACACAAAAGTGAATCACTGCTAAATTCTTTGTAAAATCCAGTTCTTAAATTGGATATTCGCTTTGAATTCTAGTCTGAAGAGACACGTAGTAATTTACACATTGATGCACCTGTTGTTTGGTGGCTCCACTCCTTTGCACAAATCAAGAGAGATTTTTGGGTTTGAGTGAAAACACTTCAAAAAAACAATAAGGAGGCAATGCTACTGGATGTTTAGATATTTCTGTGACTTCTCTTCAACCCGTCTCTTAACTGTGAAATAACGAAAGCAATAATTCATCGAGACAGTTTGAAATAAATATATCAAACTGTGATAAAAAATTTTTTAAAAAGCTGAGCATCTAGACACCTGCTGTGAATGATGGCAGAGAAAGTTGGAGACTTCCACAAAAGCAGCTCAACCATTGTCTCTGAGCAGAAACTGGATTTCTCAATGCAAAGTTGAGCAGCACTGACCTGTGGAATCCATATCAGGCTCCTCCAGCAGCCCACAATGCATCCTTTTCCCATCAACGACACAAGCTCCTCCAAGAAAATGGCTTAACGCACAATTCCCCTCCTCGGCAGCTCTTCCGTTGTCTCGTTGTGAGTTTCCGTGACCACTGCCCGTCACAGGAGATGTTGAGGATCTGAGGTTCGTCCAGAGAGGGGTGGTGTTTGGCAGAGGAGGGTGTGGGGTGTGGGGTGGGAATAAGGAAGGAAAGGGGGGGTAGAGACTCCAGAAATCCAGCGGGGGGAAAGCCAGACCCGTCAAAATGTTTGCTGATGTTTCATGGGAAAGGGGCTGATTTTATAGGAGCCCTGATGGGGACATGTCATTGATAGGCTTGGAAGGCTGATGAATGGCCCCAAGTCAGATGGGGATGTGGCAAGGCTCACTGGAAGTCTTTTGTGGGGCTGTTTTGAATAAGAAAAGCTCCCTCCCAATGAAAAAAAAAGAGGCTTAGATCTACGCAGTCCTAACACTGTGGCCTCCCCGTCTTCCTTTATGGCATTTAATACGTTTTTATACACCTCACAGCTCCATATAAACATAGATTCCTGCACAACTGTTGCTCCGGTTGCTCCCTCCGATTTTAACTCCAACCCACATCCACACACTTGTTGCTATATTTGATTCATGTCTCATCTAATTCCACCATTAAACCAATTTTGTTGCAACTTTTGCCTGGAATCAACACATCACATGCAAAGACATGCAACCGAATATTTTAAAACCTTCAGCAGTGTAAATTTTCTGAGGAGTTGTCAGACCCCTTTTTTTCGTCCACTCTTTGGCTAGGGCAACCTTATTTTTGGTGTGCCTCTGAGAAGAGGGAACGGTCACAAAGGGGGGGAAGTAAAAGTGCAAAGCCTGAGGCTGGGAGGGCTCTGATGGAGTGCCTGAGAGCTGGAGAAGGGAAAGCTGTGATTAGAATATGAATGGAACCACAGGAGAGGGGGAGAGGAGAGGGGAAAGAAGAGGGGAGAGGAGAAAGGCGGATTACGGCTGAATTACTCACCACATCATGGATAGCAAAGGAGAACTTTCTCCACCAGTGCGCAGGCGTGGGTCCAGATGCTGATACTCACTGACAGACACCATGCAGCCACCTTGGTGCGCATGGAGGAGCTTGTGGAAGCGACGTCACAAGGGTCTTATTTGGTTGAAGACAGGTCCGCACATCCATTCAAACTCACACGAGAGGCAAAGTGATGGGTTAAAGGGACTTTTAAACGGAAAAAAAACCCCCTGCATCAGTTAAACAAACAAGCAAACAAACAAAAAAAGCCCAACCACAATAACCCATTAATAACACAAGCATCAGAGGTGCAAATGGCAGCTAATGTGGTGCCATGACCTAAAAGGAGGATCTAATTAATTTTGGTCAAATAAGGACAAGGTGGGGTCTGCCTCAGTGGGTTCCCTTTTTCTCATCTTGTTATCTGCTTATTAGAGCCTCATAAAAAAGGGCAGGTGCAGCCACCAATAGAGCCTCCTCCACCCTTCCTATTCTTACACACTCCGACCGCACAAACGGATGTGTACTGCTTTTGTTCAGTGAAAAGGCCCCAATTGAGTTGTGTGTGTATGTGCGGTGTGTGTGTGTGTGTGTGTGTGGGGGGGTATGGTTAAGCTACATATGATGGTGGCATTAAGGCTTCATTTAAAGGAGGACACCATAAAACTACTCTCTCTTCCTATTGACATGAATGAGCGTTGTTCTGTAGATTTCTATTATGTTGTAACTCAACAATGTTGTATTTAGCATCCAGCTGTCAAGTTGTCGCATGACATTTGTCTGAGTGGTCCTTTACCATCTACTGGAGCATTTCAATCCCCGAAGGTTGTAAATAAAAAAAAACCCCATCCTTTTGACAGTTTATGAGCAGCCAATTAGCCTCAAATGGACTCAGATAAATGCTAATATATGAAAACATTTACTGTAAATACAAGGAATTATTTTAATTTCAAAATAAGATCCTGAAATGCTTGTAAAATATTTTTATTTCCTAAAATATCACAAAAAGCCATAATATTCTGACTGATGGAAACCTCAGTTCATACCAAGTTGAAACTGATCTTCTTTTTGTAATATGGCAGAAAAACTTAATTATCTCAATAGTGGCTATATCGAAAGGAACATATTCGGTAAACTAGTGATATGACACGGTTTGATATGTGTTTAAAGTTCTGCTATATGAAACCGACTTTGAATTTTGCTCCAGAAACGTAAGTTTGACTCATTTGACAACCAACTCAAATTCATGAAATTCTTTTTACAATTTGTCATACATGAAAATGTGTATTGGTATAATTATGTGTTTTGGTATGTGTGCAAGGTTTGAAGAAAAACTGTTTAACACTAGAGATTTTCCCTAGAAACAAGTCCTTCTTTCTTGTGTAAGTAACAAAAAAAGAACTGCATTGATCCTAGCCAATGTTAATATAAGTATGCATGCGTATTATATGGCATACTATAGTATACTAGTTTTAGCTATAGTAGTTGATTTTATCAGGATGAATTTAAGGTGAATAACATGAATGAAATGTTTTATATGATCACATTAAACATGAATAGTTTGAATTTTACCTTTATAAAAAGAACACATTTATTCATATGAATTACTTCTCAAAAATCTTCCGACAAAAATAAAGACATCTAATGCCTGGTAGCATTGAACCCAGTAAAGCAATGACTGCTGAGTCCTCCTTGTGTGATGTGTTTTTAGATTCAAAAAGAAATGTTGACCCATACACAGGATCTGGTGACAAAATAATCCCTTTGTCTTTATTATGTACACAAACAAAAAGCATGACAAAGAGGAAATGTTAACACAAACAAGAACCTACTAAAATGCTAAATACAGAATTTTAAAGTTTTAACTGATTTTACAGAAGGGGTTTCAGACTTCAGACAGCGTCATTCACAGAGACCGAGTGTCTGTCCTAGTCCTCATCACTCGTTGTAACGCGACAGTTTGAGTCGGGGGATGATGTTCATGGACTGCATCTCCTGGAACAGCAGCTTGCAGGCATACGGGATACGCAGTGAGGAAACGTGGCAGGAAGACTTACAGTAGTGACACCTGGAAAGAAGAAATGACAATCAGACAGAAGATGGACCAGAAGATTAATGACTTTAGTTTTGTTTGTGTCATTGCTTCTTTATCAAAGTGAAGCATTTAAGATGTGATAAAACATGACAGCACAGTTAAAGAGGAGTGACGTAGAAAAGAAAAAGCGTAGCAATCTATTAAACCACTTTAAATAAAGTTAACTTATGATGTATAAATCTGGTTGGCTGAATTACCGCCCTGAAAAAGGAATACAACATCAGCAGTATCCAACTTACCACCCAGAATATCCCAACAGGCCGCACTGTCCACACACATCCACCTCAAAGGCATCGCTGGAGATCATGAGGCGTTCCAGCAGCAACATGCTGGCCCCGTAGCCAATCAGGCAGTCACGTTCCATCTCTCCCAGACGCAGACCTCCATCCCTGGAGCGGCCCTCAGTCGGCTGTCTGATAGCAAACAGAAAATTGTGTCACTCCATCTATTCCATGTCTAATGCTAATAATTCAGTTGAGCCGAGTACTGGTTTCACACGAGTATCCGGTATGGATAAAGCATTTATGACAAGTACGAGCATGACACGAGTAAAACACGTCAATAATTGTGCTTGGATACTGAAGAATCCTCATAACCAGTGGTCCCCAACCTTTTTTGTGCCCCGGACCGGTTTCATCAAAGACAACATTTTCAGGACGGGTCTTCATTTGCTCGATAATCTTTAATGACACCAGGACAGCTGTAGTCTAATAATAAATCATCCTCAGTGGTTTTATGTAAAATGAAGACATCAACAAACAATATACAACCTTGTTGTGGGCACTTAATTTAGGGGTAATGACTGGTAAACTGTCGCTTGACGGAGAACTGTCAAGGGGAACAGACGCGTGCATTCGTCTGTGCGTCATTCTGCACAGAAGTCACTTTTCAAAATAAGACATCTTTTGACTAGTAGTCAATAAAAAAAAGAAAGTCAAACGTTCTGTGTCGCCCGGTACCTAGTGTCCCGTGACCCGGTGGTTGGGGACCACTGACAGAGACAGATGTAAAAGAGAATCTCTGCTCTTAGTTTGACACTTTCTTACTTAAGTTCAAATTAATCATTTTTATACTGTATATTTTCAGTTACATAGCGTGGACACATCTATCTCTCTCTCTCTAAAACAAAAATTAAAAAGAACAAATTAAAATTGAAAGTCGTGTTGAGTAAGACAATTCTTGTTCATGCATACTTTGTATATCATAATTTCCTATTGCATGTGTTGTATTCATTAATGCACTTCATGTTTTGAGTGCATAAAAAAACTTGTTCTGTAAATAGTTTTAAAATAAACAATAAATATAGCAACTTCTGATCTATCCATATTCAGACTTTAAATACTGTACCGATTTAAGCCCCATCTATTTCCAGTCAAACCACACCCACTTCCGGGTTAAGTCCTGCTCATTTCGAGTACAGATACGGATACTGATAATTCAGATGGTTGAACAGATACTGATACAGATAGTGGTGTACTTGCTCTTCCTTACTAATAATTATTCATTGCTGACAGAAACAGTTTTACTGAAAGAGAAACAGCAGAGATATACAAAAAGAAAAGTCAGATAGTTTTTTTTTTACCTGGTGAGAACGGCTCTGGGACCTCGGGCTCTGGCGTGCATTTTGTCAAGGACCATGTGTTTCAGTTTCTGATAATAAACTGGTCCAAAATAGATATAAGCCTCCAGAGGCTCCCTGAGGAAAAAAAACCACAGCATTCAAAAATACATGCCAGCCTAACACATTCACAAGTTCACAGACAAGTTTTTTTTTATATAAACTGAAAGATTAACTGTTGATTAAATTTTATTGTCTAGTATTTCCTGGAGAAGAACAGAAGATTATTTAAACGCTTAAAATATGAGGCTGATGATGCATTCAAAGACATCTGGAAAGATACTGTGTGTTACATAAATTTCCTTTCTGCTTGTCTTGTTAGGAGTCGCCACAGTGTGTCATCCTTTTTTCCAACTGTATAGCTGGACCAAAACCAAAGAGTAGATAATAATAAGTTGGTTGATTGCACTGGCTTTTTAAGCTACTGGGTCAATAACTCAGCAAGAAAGCTGATGCACAGGCCAAAGACAAATATTAGCCTTACACAAATGTAGACACCGTGAGAGATATTCTTGAATTTAAAGTCAGTTTAAAGTGGTAAAAAACTAGTTTTAAAAATGTATTTAAAGAAAAAAATAAATTCAACCTAAAATAATGATCAGCTTTGGAAAATGTGTACTATTTATAATGAAGGGGTGAGACAGGCTCTATTTATTACCCAGTGATTCCTGAGGTGACGTAGTCTTTGCCCTGGTAGTTGTATCCATAACGGATGAGATCCTCACACACATCCTTCACCTTACTTCCTCCAAAGGCCGTCCCGTAGTGAAACCGTCCGTCGAGGACTCCCGCCTTCCCCGCCAGAAGTTCAATCAATTTCCCCACCTGTTTGAGTCAGACAGTCTTTCAGATCCAGAAATATAACAGCAGCTCTGGTAATATAATGAATAATTTGTGATTCACAATGTCCCCCAGAATCGATGTTGATATTGTGGGTGACATTTGATTACAATTGTATCCCTTGGTGTGGGGACGGCGGCCTAAGGGTGACTTGCTTTCAATAATTCCACTGAGGCTTCACCCGGAGGACCCCTGACCCCGTCACATAAAAGGAAACACCTACTCTCATTTCACTCTCAGGCTGTAGAAACATCCTCCCAAGCCAAACATTTCTGAGTCTTTTCCATGACAACCGCAGCGAGTAAACACACTATTGCTGACAGCTTCAGCAGTAAAGATCGCTCCAGGTCTTTACAGTGTAAGGCACAAAAAGCCGGGAGGAGCAGGGGCCAAGTTTCATGTCATTCACATTCAGCAGCATCCTACAGTTGCACTGTGCATGTGTGATAAACTTCAATACACGACTATAGGCAGCGGCTGCGCTGGCAGCCGTTCTGCAGAGAAAGAATCTGTGGGATTGCTGCTCAGCGGCATCAATGGAAGTGTGCTTTGGAGACTAATGATAACCCAGAATGGAGGAGAGCAGGGATCAGGAGGGTCTGTTTCAAATTTATTAAGAGCAAAGGTCAACAGAGGTCATCCAGACTATATCAAAAATCACAAATAACTGAAAGATACATTATGGATCAGGCGTCAAATTACTTAATTTGCATTACGTGACGATAATTACAGTGAGAGAGAAAAATTAATTTAATCCATTGTCAACTAATAATTCCATTCACATGTGTAACAATATGTGATTTTAAATGAAACATCTCTGAAAGTTTTCAATTTTATAGTACAAGTGATCAAATAATCATCCAATCAGTGGATAATGAAAATAATCATCAGATGCAGTCCTGATTTGAAAACAACCCCTGCTTATTATTATGTGTAGATAAAATGTTCATCCACACTAATTTACCGTCATTCTGGAGGGATATCCATGAGGGTTCATGATAATATCTGGACAGATGCCCGAATCACAGAATGGCATGTCCTCCTGAGGAACGATCAGGCCGCAAACCCCTGATAAAAAAAAAAAACACACACACATCAGAATGATTTTACCAGTACAGATATAGCAGATGAAGCAACACAAACACTTCTAAGTGATTAATCTCAAACTAGTGATTAAGCGCTATATAAATAAAAGTTGATTGATAGTGTAAAACTAAAGTTCATTTATCACCATGTTCAACAGGAACATTCCCAAAAATCCTTGCTGGGTTTTCATGTTGATCATTTCACTGATTGGTTCATTAAAAGTACCAAAACTGCTGCCACACGAGAATCACACGATTATATCTAAGGTGTGAGTGAATTCAACGCGTCGCTGTGGACTCTCATATCTCTTACATTCTACAGATCAATCAAAAGAGTCAGGAAGAAATTAAAAAACCAAAAAAAAAGTGTTTCCTGCGATCACTTTTTCTTTCATGCCACGGCTGCTGGAAGGCTCAGCATGGCGCTCTGGTAAACCGCGACATTTTCACACTCATGTGGACACACAGGGTCGGGTTGTGAGTTACAAGACGTCGGGGACAAGCGCCCGGTAGCCAGGAGTTTAAGTGTGAGTGCAAATGTTTGCCGAGGGGCCGAAGCACTCTTCCCTGGCCAGGGTAAACAGATTGTAGACCCATTTGCAAATGAAAAACGTGAAAGGAGAGAGAAGGAAACCAGGAAGTGGAGAAAGGTGCTTAGCTTGACAGGGAGACCGGGATTACACATCCATGACTTTCAGTTCAACTCGGAGGAAGTGGAGGGGATCAACTGGAGGAGAAACTGAATCCCTGCACGTGGTAAAAATTCACTATTAGCCCACCAGTCAGCAACACAGCAGACTGTTGATGCTTTACAGGATGTTTGTGACAGTATGTTGACCGAGAACAACTGAATCAATTTATCGGAAAGTCATCCAACAGCAAGAAAGACGTGAACAAAACAGAGAAAGGGAAAGTATGGCAGGGCCAGAAGAATAAAACAGAGGAATGAAAACAAAAGAAGAGGCAGTTAGAAAGTTTGAACACTGGAGTATCAGTAGGTTGAATAAGGAAGGAAAATGTGAAGTTTAACTGCACAATTGGAAGAGAGAGGTGAGACACTAGTTCCCATAGCAGACATCCTTGGTGTTGTTTGTTTTGTGTGAAAGTGAATGATAAAAGAGGCATGAAATCAGCAGAGAAAGGAGAGACAACAGCAAGGGTCCAGAGCCCTCCATCACAGCTTATATAGCTTCATGCTGGCGGCTCGCACAAAGGGCCCCTACTACTGACACCACCCCCACCTCCTCCCACACCTCCACAGCTGTGTGTGTTTGTGTGTCCGGTAAATAATTAACTTATTCTGCTCTGCTGACCAGGACTTATGAGACCAGTCATTAGTAAGGGGGAGATCTATTGCCACAGCCACATTCACTTCTAATTAAATCACAAACCTTGATTTAGGATTCTTTTTACTGTGAGTGTGGAATAAGAAAATGTGATTGTATTTATGAAAACCCCCCAAAAAAGAATGAAAAAACGACTTCACAAGGATATGAGAACTTTTAAGAAGGTGTGCCTCCGTGTGAGTTCACACACACCTCTGATTAAAAACCATCCGTCCAGTTGCACATCTGGGTTTTTCCATTCTGATCTCCTCCGGCTAACCCCCCAACGACCCCTCTCTCTCCGTCACTATCTGAGACAGAAGACATTGTCCCACCCTGAGCTGACCGCCCAGTGGCCACGGCGTTAATGAGCAGAGTAAATTATGCATGGCGCCAGTTAGCTTTTTGATTAAAACATCATACAAGTCCTCTATAGGGGAGGTGCTGCAAAACAATGGAGGTTGTAAACACTTTTTCCCCAGTAGCAGCAGAATACTGCTGGGTTGTAATAAATTTGCATAGTCTGGCACAGGACAAAGAGCCAATTAATTGAAAGGAGTCCTTGAAAGATGAGGACAGGGGGTAGTGACAGAGCAACAGCAACCGGGACTTGACTCAACAAATGCCCAAGCGCAAAGTCAACCTACTTTTTTTCAGTCATTTACAATTTTTCATGAGTTTCAACTTAGATCTGAGTGGTGATGATGGATGAAAATCCCTTTTATGAAGCACGTGTGGGTCTGAGCTCTGCCTTTGTAAAGAGGAAAATGTTTCACTGGTGCTGAGGCTGACACCTTTCTGTCCGTGCCGACTGCTGAATTTGTCTCCGATCTCTGGCCTCCTGGTCTGCCTCAGGAGGATCTTGATGAGGAAAGCGTCTTCAGCGTTGGAGGAGATCATCACCTTCTCGATGTACGAGTCCGTTGAGCCCTTGTAGCTGAAACCAGAGTGGCAAAGCAGTCACACAATGTTGATCACATCCAGGTTGAACAGGTGTTTGAGAGCGAGGTGTCAGAAGCTGAGGTTGCAGTGAACCTGTGATGTGTGTGCGGTGGTGGTGGTGGGGGTTACGAGCTCTCACCTGATGGGAACATCTCTGTACTGGGGCTGTCCTTGCTGGGCACTGCCCTCCAGTGGTGTCTGGGTGACAGTTGGCATTGACTTGTTGACCAATACCTGCTTGTTCTCCACCCTCTCACCTGTGGTGTCAAACCATATCATGATGTCATACTTATCTGACTGTCATCTGTTGTGATGTTCTTCAATCTGAACAACTTCAAGCAGTTCTGAATGACATCACAACACTTTGAGTTTCCTATCAAATATTCTTTTAATTCACCAGGATTTATTGTCAATTGTTTGTATGCAATCCAAATGTGGAGCTTTGGATTGAAAATCTAATTGTAGATTTTCTTATAGTACATCAAATGTAGTACATCAAATGTAGTTTTGAACAAGCTTCACCTCATCCAGCAACACTTCAAGTCACTCTGGGTCTGTTCCAGTTCTACTTGTACTCACCTGGTGAACAGATACCATCAGCGTCCAGGATGTTGTGCCTCCAGATGGGCTTTCTGGTAGTGGCATCCAGCATGGGCCCCATGACCTTGTCAAAGGTCTGGTTGGTATACCGCCTCAGAGTACATTTAGTATTTTTATAGACGAGGCACCGGCCAAATCCTGAAAGCAATTGCAAATACCAGGATGTGAGAGTCTGCGCAATGAAATCTTTACCATAATACTCAAATTCAACCATGTTTCCCATCACCTCTGTCAAGCGAGGCTTTGTTGAGGACCAGAGCATCTTCAATGTCGTAGCCGCTGTAGCTCATCACCGCCACAGTGGCATTCTGACCAGCAGGAAGCTTCTCAAAATCTATTATCTCAATGGTTTTTGTTTTGACCATCGGCCTCTGAGGATACGCCAGCAAGTACATCAGTGTGTCAATACGATTTCTCTGGTTGTAGCCAATGGTACCTGGACAGCAGAGACATGAAGAGAAAATTAATGGCATCAGACATTGAGAATTTACTTGAGTCACTTATTTTATGACATGGAATCATGTTATTGGTGTCAAACTATGTTGAATCATTACATATTCCACTGTCAGTGCAGATTAATGGGTGTTAAATGCATCAGGGTGGGGCTGAACATCTCAGACCAGCAGAGTGGAAGAATCAGGAGAGTTATGGTATAAAGCCTTGCCTCCCTGGAAGCCTTGACATTTGTCAGATGCTATTACTTCACAATCAAGCTACAAGCACAGAGTCCGATAATGGGGCCAAGCCACACAAACAGATTTGCACATGTATAGGGCTGTCCACACAAAACAGACAAGGGAGAGGATATTGGGCCAAATATATTTCCAGTCTGTGTTTTTGTAATAATTGGGGGAGGGAAAGAAGAGAGGAACAGAGGTAAAGGGGTGTGACCGCGGCTCTTACGAATGCTAGCGGGGCCATTTTGGGAAGTTTTGGTTACCAAGGAGCTATGGGTGTGCACGCTGTGGTCTTTCGCAGCTGAGCACACTGACCCCCTGAGCACAGCCAGAGCAGACACAATGAATTGCTAATGACACTCTGGGTGACTGGCAGGGAAAGGGCCTCCGCACACACACGGAACAATAGAGAACCTACGCAAGCTCCCCATGTTTGATGTCCATGTGCATACACAGTGACACACACACATAAGAAAAACACTCAATCACACATACAAATGCATTCTGACATGAAGTAGAGCAAGAGCAGAGCTCTGGGAGCGACAAACCAGCAGGCCACATGTATCTATAGTGTTTGTTATTCTAATGTCCTTTTGTATGATTTTAACTCGAGCAAATAAACGTCTAAACTCTGATCCAGCAGATTTACGGGGATGAAGAATGGCAAAGATGCAAAATCAGATTACTGTCAGTATTTGTTTGTGTGTGCATGCACAGAAGTCAACACTGCAGCTGTGTGGAGGACGTTTGAGAAAGAATTTGAGATCTTCACAGTTCACTGGCCTGCGAGGTGACGGAAGCTAACAGCACACATGAGTCTTACCCATGGCCTGCTTGCCCATAGCGCACTGGTATGTGTTCCTTGGTGACTGATTGTGATGGGGGTAGGGAATGAGGCCAGCACACACCCCGAGCAGTGTGAAGGGTTCGATCTCCAAGTGTGTTGTCTCTCTAAAGGTAAAAATATAAGGGATCATGAAACAGCTAGTCAAAAAACTTCAATTAGAACTTTTTCCCCATTTTAGTTATGCGGTAAACCGTGTGTCACTTACGAATAAATCATGTGCTCATACAGGGCAATCTGACAGTCATTCTCCTCATTAACATCCAGGTACTCCACATGGCCCTCATGAAGAAAGTCTTCAAAAGTTCTAGAGTAAAAGAGAACATGTGCTTTAGAAATGATAAAAAGACAACAATTCCAGCAAAAAACTAAAACCATCCAGCCTCACCTGTAGCCCTGTGACAGATCTTCAATGTGTTTGTTTTTCACCATCGGTTGTCCTTTCTTTACTATGATGTACGGCCTGATCAACAACACAAAATAATGTCAAAGTACTTCGTTAAAATCACATTTTAATAACTCCTTAAGAGCTTTAAAATTGTTTTAGCAGAGAATTTTGGTTTCCCGTATTACAAAAATGGAAAATGCAAAAAGGCAGGAGAACAATGTAAGACAACAAAATGAGTTCTATACCTGCAGAGACGCCCTCCATCGGAGGAGATATAGACACAGCGGTCGGTTCGGTTGGTAGAGATGGACACAAACTCGTTGATAAAACCAGCCCTGCGCATCAGTCTGAAGGTGTAGACCAGTTTATGATGATCTCGAATTACACCGAGGATGTTACCTGTAGACGTGAAAAAATGAAATGGCCAAATGTTACTGAACCCCAGATCTTAATGAATGCAGGTCTTATAAGAATATACAGTGTATTAGTTTAGTTCAGTCCTGCATCCTGCAAGTTAGTCAGTAAGTTCTGCACAGGTCCAAATATCTCTAAATGTTTTTAATGGGGTACAGGGGTCGGTTTAGAGAAAAATTAGTCATTTAGATTTTGATTTTATCATCAACAACGTTATCTTTGATCAGAAAATTACTTTTGAAATTCTTTTCTGGATGTCATTATCTAAATGTGCATGCACGGACATCATTCACTTCTTAGTTTATTCATTTCATGACTGACTATGTTTCCCAGTTTTTTAAAAGGATTTCAGCCAATTTTCATAATTTGTTATAATCTGTACATGATTTTCCCAATCGATTATCGTCCCTAAAATGGTAGAAAACAGAGAAGATCAAAATCAAGAGGTGACTTGTATTTACTTTGGACAGAAAGTCCAATTGTGGCAAACTGTGTTTATTACTATCTAAGATAACAAAGAAAAGCACAAACGTTAATATGTGTATGACATTTATGTGAAAAAACTCAACAATCAGAATTGCACTGATCGAACAAACCAACAAGGTTTTTCAGCTCTAGTCTAAAGAAAAACTCTGGTTTTCGTGGTGTTTAAATAGGAGCAGAGACCTAAACCGAGATAGGCCTGCATGTGTTATTGTGTACTCTGTATGATGTCTCCGACCGGTGAAAGCTCAAACTGGTTTGTTCATATCAAAACTGACAGACGAATGACTGGAGAACAGAGGAGACACTGTGCTCTGCCTCTGTGTGAGAGCACATTTCCAGTGAACACTCACTGAAGGGCTTTGACACCTGCTGCTCCCAGCTAATTAAATGGTATGGCAGCTAATATAATTTGACAATTATCAGTGGTGAGACAAACATATACAATAATTAAAGGGGCAAGTTCTGACTCAAGAAAAAAAACCTGCTGCTGTCATGAAATTAATGACTTATCAGCCTCCCTGCAAAACACAAAACTGCCCTTTGTAAACTAAACAGAATTTTCCCCTTCATGTTCACAGGCAACACATTCAAAACTGGGAGGATGAAAGTGCCTTTTCAAGTGATCTAAACCAAAAGCATCCCATTTTAATTCACTATAGGTTTATTTATTTTGGTATTTAATAGGCTCTACTTGTGAGGAGGTCTTTTACCATTGAGGAAGACAAGGAAGACACTGGGGTAGGAGAGCTCCTCTCCGCACAGCAAGTTGACGTCTTCCACTCCCAGGTTGAAGGCCAGTTTGATGATGGGACCGTCCTCCATGTCAGTGGTGATGTGGGTCATCAGAGCCAAGTTCTTCACCAGACCACAAGCCTACAAACCAAAGCCATGACGTGAATGATGTTTGTTTCTGAAGGCTGTGATGTTTTATTGGAAATGACACCAGAATGCTACATCACTGGTCATACCATCACTCCAGTTTCCCCAAAAACTGTGTTCAGTCTGATGGAAAGAGTCTTTTCATTGCTTCTGGTGTAAATTCTCTCTCAATTTAACAAATAGACAAGTTTTCATTTGGTACAAAATATAAATGATTGCAGCATTTCTATCTTTAAAGATGGAGATGATTAATTAATGAATTATGCTGAATGCAAATTTAAGATTCTTCTGTTGATATGAGAACAATGACCGCTGTGGAGGTAGAGAGCTCTGTCGTGCTGTTAGCACGACGTCGCTGGCAGCTTGTCTGCTTCACTGCTAGCTAACTAGCAAGACGCCCCTGAGCACCGCACTGACACACAGGCATTTGGTTTGTGTGCTGCTTTAGTGTGTGTCGTTCAGCTCGTGTTGTTTGTTACTGTGATGGACAGTATGTATAAAGAGCTTAAGGTGTGTTGCTATTTTGTGTGTCTGTAGGTGTGGTCATGTTTAGTTGTGCTTTAGGAAGTAACCCCAGTCAAACTGCTATTCCTTGTCTCAATGCTTTGTTTAGCTCCTTTTCTCCACCGTCTACTTTGTGTGATTACTGGTACTCTTTCACAGCTCTCAACTAAATACTACTGCCCAGTTATTTGGAGCCACAAATTTTAATGGCCAATGTTAAACAACTAATTTAATTTCCGTCATTTGGCAAGTAAACATGGCTTCCAGTCACACAGATGGGAATTTGTTGCTATTTTGTGGAACATTTTGGGGTTTTAAAAAACAAAACTGTCAAACAGTAGCATCAATATGATAATCATTGTACAATAAACCATGGGGCATTGGTATCCTACCTTAGATCACATTTAGCATATAATCATCACAGGGAAAATGTTTGCATTTTCAGCAGGACAGATCACGTGCGATGTGCAGCTCACTAACCTCTCCCTCAGGTGTGTCTGATGGACACAACATGCCCCACTGTGACGGCTGCAGCGAGCGTGGCCCGCTGACTTTTCTGGTCTTCTCAAACTGGGAGGAGATCCTGGTCATCATGCCCAGAGCCGATATGTAGGAGAGACGAGACAGGACCTGTGTGACACCCTGACGGTCCATCTTAAACCTCTTCAGAGACCAGTTTCCCTGTGGAATGAATAGCAGCAGTTACCCATCAAACAAAAAGTACAAATGAACACACATATTATGTATTTTAGGCATAAAACAAATATGCACATTCTTTTTACTGCATATTGACTGGCAATGTATAAATGATTAAAATGTAAATGTTTTGGTATATTTCTGTAGGAATTTATTAATCTTCTAGTCAACTGATTCCTCACTCATTTCAAGGTCCCTTCTAACTTCCATGAAGCTTCAGGCATCAGACAACTGGTTTAAAAGTTTTTAAGAAGCTCAACAAAGGTTCAGCCTGCAGTGAGAAGTGATACTTATAGATCGATGCTCAGAAAATGCCTGAATAAATGACATACTGCGGGGTACAATTAAAAACATGTTGGCAATCATAGTTTGTTCATAGGGTCATTTGGTCAGATTTAAAACATATTTAAAACCGTTAGAATTAAAGTTCAGTAAAAGTTTGGTTCACCGTAGATATGGCGTTCACCATGCCGTTGGTGATCTGATCCTGCCGCATGTGCTTCACCACATCAAACTGAGCTGCTCTCTGCTTGGGGATGATCTGGTCAGCAATTTTCTTCAGCTCAGAGTTAAATTTCTTAAACAGATCTTCAAACAGGAGAGACAGGAGCTGGAAAAGACAGAGTGATCGGAGAGAAGTCCTTTGATTGATTCACCTGTCATGTCTGGTAACTAAACGTTGAGGAAAAGCAATCATTTCAGAGCTAAAGTCATCAGAGTGTCAGACTGTCCGTCTCTCCTGGTGAACAACACCTGCTTTCATCTAGAATCAGTGCTGAATGTGTTTACAATCAGATTTAATAACAGGTGTGCAGACTCAATGATAAGCCTGACCCGGCCTACGTTCCAGGTCCCCGTCCTCCTCTGGCAGGCCTGCAGGAGGTAACCTCTCTCGCTACTCCCACCCACCCTGTGCATTAGCATACATCAAAACAAACAGGCAGTGCTGCTTAAAATTAATAAAGAAATTAAGCTTCTGTTGAGCAGCCAGGCCAATTATTTGAATGTCAGGGAACCATAATTGGAGAGTGAGGAGATTGCTGGCGTTGTTAGTGTGTAAGCCCCTATTGAAAGAGGGCTCTGTGCCCACCCCCCCCTACTCCTTCCATCTCCTGCTCCTTATGCAGAGCAGGTTGGGTGGGGGGAATTAAAGGCCTTAAGACAGCAGTAATTACATTATCAGAGCCGGGCCTGCGGATTAGCTCAATCGCTCCAGTCAAGGCAGCAATTCTATTGTCACGGTGCTGAAAAATCCCCATGCTTCCACAGCCTCTGGATTTCAGAACCACTGCATATCTCCTTCCTGACAAAGCCATAAACAAAACGCGCAAAAACAAAGCTGAGGGAAAATAATGAGAACCTTATTAAAAGAGGGAGGCAGGAACAAAGATGCAGGTGAGAGATCAGGGCTGGAGCTGCCACCGTCTGCTGCTGCAGCGCTGTGATCCATTGGCAATGCAACATGTGACTGCTATCTGTACTGTTTTTTTCATTTATTGTTAATAAAGTGTATTCTTTTTTGTTCTATAGTGGCTCTACAAGTAAGAAAAGATGTAAATAACTTCTTAAATTATAAAGAAAACTGTCAATTCAAACAGGAAGTCCTAAAATGTCATAACTGAGGTCTGACACATTTATAATTTCATGTTTCTCAGTCGAAAAATAATAAGCAGACAGAACATGATGGTTCCTTACGTTTTTATCTCAAAATGTGAAACATTAAATAACTAACAGTATACAATATTTGACTAAAATACAGCCTCATAAAACTAGCAAATGACATCACTTAAAGGACTGGTGCATAAATGCTTACCTGTCCAGCTAACTCAAGGCGTTTGTTGCCATAGTAATCTCTGTCATCCACCTTGTTGTCCCCTTGAGCCAGGATCACCCGCCGCACCATTACAGCCAAGTAAATACACTTTGCCCGAAAGTTAAACTCTTTCACCTGCAGAAAAAAAGACAAAAAAACGAGATCCTTTACAGAATATGTAGAGTACAATCCACGATTATGATCTACCAGTTAACATACGGGAACATGTGTGAGGATAAGAGATGCCAGAAGCTCCCTGGCTTCCTCCATCTTTGTCTTCTTTGGGCCCCCCCACATGCGCTGTCGCCGCACTTTGTTCCCAAGGTACCTCAAAGCCTGAAACACAAACAGGAACCGTGCAAGTCAGAGGGAGCCGTCAACTTGAGAAAAACACTGTTTTAAAAAAAACTTAGTGGTGCCGATATGATACCAACGCTTCAAAACAAACCATAAAATAGAATTCAAAATACAAATTTATTTCAAAACTGTTTTGAATTTACAAAAAACTGTATTCATCTAAATTTGAGGATCAGTTTCGAGCTCTGATGCTTATGAAATGCTAAGTTTCAAAGCATTTCCCAGGAGCATGTTGGAAACTGTTGCAGTAAAACCATTAATTCATGCTGGATTTTCAAGTGAAGTAAATGCATCTATCTGATTGTTGGTGGTCAAGTGAATCACAAAGGGTATAATCCACAGACATGTGTGCTCAGGCACGTGCATGCACACACACAGACACAGGCACACACACACGTACACAGGCACACACACACGTACACACACACACACACACACACACACACACACACACACACACACACCTGTGAAGCCCACAGATCTACTGAAGGGTCAAAGGTCAATGAGGATCAAGACTTTTATCAAGACCACCCACCCTGTCCACCATGATGCATAAAATATATATTTTAAATAATGTAAGTATTACGGGGGGAAATTAACAATAAAATTTAGATAACCTAATAATACATCTTTTGGTGAAGTCTCACAACTCATCATCTGAAGTCTATGTAAAGATCACTAGAAAAAAAAAGATGAGAGTCAGATTTTGTTTTGGTAGATTACTCATCATAATCTGACAACAATGTTTCTTGAGCTTTATCTGCCTTTAATTATATAGATTTAGGCATCATTATACACAATACAATAAACCAATGAGTGCCCTGAAAAGACATCGTGGATGCTGGCAGACACAGGAACATGAGAGCTCTAGCAAATGGTTGCTAGGAAGCAAATATGGCCTCATCAATGCATCACTGGTTCGTCTAACAACATAATCTTTATGAAAAACAAATTGGCCGATTGCATTCATCTACAGATGTCAAAGAAAACACGTAGGCCTCCTGAATAACCCATGAAAAGCTTTACTTAACGGGCTGATGAGACAAAACCTTAGCCATCTGACCACAGAGAGACAAAGAACATAGCTTCTGTTAACAGGCAGCAGGCGCTTGTTTCTGTGTCTGAACAACCTCTAGCTCCCCTCACAAACCTAATGAGCCTATTAGAGCTGACAGATGACTCAACATTAGTGTTTGATTCCAAAGAAGCAGGAAGCTCAATCACGCTGTAAGATGGTATACTGTAAAAGTGTCTTCATAAATATACAGATACCACTGTAAACATCTGTTAACTATTACATGAAGCCTCTGGAAGTTGCCTTGCGAAAGTATTGGCCCCCAAAAAACTTGTTGATATTTTGCCACATTTCAGGCTTCAAACTTATGGATAACAAACTGAAAATATTTTTCAAGAATCAACAACATGTGAGACACAATCGTGAAGTGGAACCAAATTTATTCAACATTTTATATTGTGTTTACAAATAAAACACTGAAAAGTAGGATGTGCAAATGTGCGACCAAATGATACACAGGTGCACTCTGTTATTGTTGTCATTTAGGTCAACATTGGATCATTCAGAAGTCATCAGAGAACTTTTTAAGTCTTTTGGCTGAGCTGAGAGAACAGGGGGCCACTATTTTTGCACATCCTACTTTTCAGTTTTTTATTTGTAAACACAATATAAAATGTTGAATAAATTTGGTTCCACTTCACGATTGTCTCTCACATGTTGTTGATTCATGAAAAATATTTTCAGTTAGTTTCTTTAAGTCTTCAAACCTGAAATGTGGCAACTGTATGTTCATTCATATCAGTCACAAGAGCAACACAAGGTCACTCAAACTTCTATAAGGTAAATACGGTACACTACTGGTTAGCTTGACACAAAGAGTGGAAACAGAAAACAGCTAGTCTAGCTCTGTCCTGTGGTAACAAAGTCTGAGTAATAAAAACCCACAAATTAAATTATTAAAATCTTTACTCTTTAAAAAATTAAAAGTAAAGCTAAAATATTTCCAAAGCCACAGGTCTTTTTTTCTGGTTTTACTTGCAAACGTCGTTTTGTTTTTTTTCATACAAGGGATTTAAATTTTTGGGTTGTTTTTCTTTTTAAGTCTGTTTTCTTTGTACATACTTATTCTATATTAATATTTATTTTGACCAGGCTTATGCCTGTTGCTTGTTGTAAATTGTTTTTAAAATGTAGGATTATTCAAAGCCTACGTGGTTTGTTGCAATGACTTTTTATTTTATTTAATCACCTCTTAAAATGTACTTAAAATGATAATACTTGAGGCTTAATGATATTCATTAACTGGTTTAAATTTTTTGCATTTCTTTAATTTACTAAAAAAGATTCCAGCCTCTGCCCTTTAGACGTATACCTGGGTCTGTGTGAAAATCTGGGCCTTTTGACACTCTTCCAGGCTTGGAGCAAAGCTGGCCATGACGTGCTCCTCAGTACCGATCATCTGCACGATCTCCTGGTCGCTTTCTACACCCATACCCTGAGCGAATGAGAAGCAGATAATGTTTGAAGTGAACGTATGGAGTGAAATAAAATATAAAATATTTACATTGCTTAATAAGAACTCACAGATTGGGTGACATGACATTTTGTAACAAATAATTAGAACCAGAGGTGAGCCGGGAGGCATAGCAAGGTGAAGAAGATGTACAGAGGGTGAGGTGAACTGGGAGTCATAGGGTTGTCTGACATTTGCTTATGGAAATGTGAAGCTGTGGGAACTGATCCATCTTTCCCACACTGGGTCTGACGTTGTTTTGCAGCCGTTGCCAAAACCAGGCAGACACAGGGAAGGGGAAGCCACAGAGGATATAAAATACACAGCAAACATGGGCACACAAATGGCATCTTGTAGCTACTTGATGCTCAAGAGTTGATGTGTTTGGAGAGGTTTGTCCTCAGAGGGGACAGAAGTTAATGATACCAGCTGGCTAACTGACATTTACGTAGAGAGCAAAGGGAAACTTGTGAAAATGAATGTGATGCAGTATTAATGAAATTGCTGGCCTTCTTTCACATTCTTGCCTGCAGCAAAACTTTTCTCTAAAAAACTGAGGAGTCATCTGTCTACAGAAAATTGAGGGTGTGCAACGTAGTCAAACATAGCTCACAGTGGCTTTATCAGTTTGCTCACAGATAAAGTTACTGTGAGCAAACTGAAGTTTTTGTTTCAACCTCTGGAGCAAAAACATAAAACAAAACCTGATACATCAAATATCATCTTGACTCGCTATCATGCAGCTCCCCCTACTGGATTCATAGCATCACTTTATAATGTCAGTGCTCTTGTAATTATCATTTTAATCATCATCACCATCATCATCATCATCATCCACTCTTACCTTAAATATGATGGCGATCGGTGCGTCCTCTGACAGTGTATTGTGTCTCAGGTAAAACCTGCCTTGTTTGACAATCATATTAGTTCGGCTTTTCTTCTCATGAGTGGAGCTAAAACAGAAGGTTTGAAGTTCACATTTAACTTTTTAAGTTGAAATTTCTTCTTTCTGACAGTGTTTTTATTTTTGCAGGGTTATGTTATGTTCAATAGTGGCAGATTAATCAGTTTCAGTACCTGGTAACAGAAGCACCAACTGCACCCTTTCTATCCTGCTCCACGATGATTCGATTCTTGGACAGCTGTTCTTGGATCAGAATAACTTTCTCTTGACCTTTTACGATGAAATAACCTCCTTTGAAACAAATACAAGATGATGGATATAAATTACAATCAAGAAAATGAATTAATAATCGTTAGACAACCTTATTATTGTGATTGTGTGTAATACTTGTGTACCCGGATCTAGGGGACATTCATTGAGTTTTGAGAACTCCATGGGTGTCTTTCCTGTGAGAACACAGTTTGAACTTCGAAGCATGATTGGCATTCTGCAAAAAATAAACATGCAGGAATCCAACAAGAATTACATTATACAACATATGATTACTGATTGTTTAAAAGGAGGTAAAATAAATAGTCAACATTCACTGTTAGGGTGACTGAAAGGTACTGGATTCTGATGGGAGTTTATTTATTTATAATTTTTGGATGCTAGACTTATGAAGTCACTTGATGTGACGCTGTTGAATTCCAAAAGTTAAACTACGATACCTCCCAATGGGCAGTGCATTGCGGATAATTCTCTGGCTTCCACGAGTGTACTCAATGTCCACTGTGATGGGTGCGGAGTAAGTCATGTCTCTGAGACGACACTGAAGAACAGAAAGAAAGACTGAGGGTGAAAGTCTCACATTTAATGTCATCATAGGGTACAGATTACACATTGTTGTCAGCAATTATGAACAAGTATCATTGTTATCCCCACATTACAGCTGGTAATTTAGACCATGGAAGATCAAAACACTGCCAAGAGGAAATCAGCTCACCTCATGAGGAGATACTGGTCTGAATACATTGAAGCTTTCTTCAACATCAGGCATACCTACGTATATATTGAGGTATCTAAACAAAAAATATTAAAATGTTTTAATCCAAAAGCTGCTACATGCATGTCGTTGTTTAATGGAGATAATGACAACTAATGTGTCTTACTTCAGGTACCACATGGGATCAGCATCACTTGTGATCTTCTCATTTGCTTTCATTATTTTTTTAATCTAGTAAAGACATTCACATTTATGTAAAAAAGCAACTGAAACAGCTGTAACTCAATTATTGAAGTTGAGCTCGTTCTTTACCTCTACATTGATGAAATAGTTAAAGGAGTCAATGTGCTGCTTCACCAGCCCTTTCACCTGTTTAACAGAAGAACAGTTGAAAACATTTAATGAGAGGAGAGCTTCATGTGAATTCTGGGGACGAGAACTCCTCAAGCCAAGACGGCTTCTACCCATCAACCCTTTTTTTTTGGATGTTACTGATGTTGCAAATGAGATGAAGGTGGCAAAAATCAGCTATAATAACATGTCAAAATAAAACCTTCTACAAGTCTGAACACATTTTGTGACGTATGGCATGTTAAAAAGAATGGCTCGTCTTATTGCTTTTACATATCAACATAATTTTTGTAACTCTTCCTGCAAGTCAGCAACATAAATCCAGATCGAATGTAAGCATTCACACTTGCCGTTTCCTGTGGTGTAAATATTACAGAGTGTATAAAGAGATTATGAGGAATAATAATCCAGATTATTTAAAGGCAATATCATCTTTAAATATAATTTCCGCATGCACATTTAATTATTAAATTAAAGGAAAAACAGACTGGTTAATTACCCAATTTTCTGTTTCATTCTTGATTTTACACAAAACTTGTATACTTTAATATGTCGTTGTTTAATGGAGATAATGACAGCTAATGTGTCTTACTTCAGGTACCACATGGGATCAGCATCACTTGTACATTGATGGAGGATCTAGACAAGATGTAGAACAAGCAAGAATAACAGACAAGAGCTTAGTATGGACAGCAGGTGAGTTTGCTACCTTCAAGAACGCCGGTAACAGTTTCCATTTTTCCTAAAAGAAAAAGGAAAACAAAGAAACGTATGAGATTTATGGACTTAAATTAGTTACACAAAATTGGTCTTATACACCCTTAATGCAACTAATGTTGTCATGTTATAGGGATGGCTTACAAAATCTCATTCAAAAGGCATTCTACGTCAAACCGTGTACAAATTTAAAGCAAACTGACTTCTTCAGGCTGACATCACGAGTGCTTTAGCTGCTAGCCACTTTAGCTTGTCTGAACTCCTGCAATAAAACGAAGTCTTTATTTTATTTCAAACTCACCGTTACAGTGTTGACAGGAGCCGCCAGCTCCTGGGGTGTCATGTCACTAAACTCTCCTTCAAGCACCTCCATTGTTATTTGTACTGCTTAGCAGAAATATTATAAACTACTGATCATAGTGTCAATGTTGTCAGACGACGGCGGAAGTCGTCGTTGCATGTGCTTTTCCTGTGTTCTATCGACAATTGTCCGTGTTGGCGGAACAAAAGAATATGTTCCGCTTTTGTTGCCAGTCTGCGGTTTGAATATCGAAAAATTTGTTGTGTGTTTATCCAAGTTTTTATCGAGCAATAACTAGGTGTATATGATCCGTGAATGTAAGTACAATTACCTAACAAATGAATTTTACTTTTCTTATACTACTGCTATACCTTGTTTAACTGTACTGGTAAAGCAAAATAGAAAATAGACTAAACCTAGTTACTTACTACTTAAAACACAAAATATTGTTTTTTAGGATCAGTACTCCTAGATCAAAGCCACAGTTATCAAAAGTAGATAACTGTGGCTTTGAAATCTGGTTAAAATGTGAAACTTCCAGGAATCATTCTTTACAATTAGTGCATTTTGATACAAGTACTGTAGTCAAAAATTTCAGGAAATTTATTTTATTTACCGAGGTCAAAATCATGTCAAATACTGTATTTGATTTTAAAAAACATACAGATTTTATTGAAATTATTTATTATGATGAATAAATCAAGGCGAAACATCTAAGGCATGTCCTGCTGTGCACTAGAGTGTCTGTGTTTTAACCACAGCACACGTGCCTCAAAATCTGCATAAACATGAGGATGTATCACATCAGTGTGACTCTGGCCTAAGGTGTCTGCTGTTGCTGCTGAGCAGTTTGGGGTACGCTGTCCCGAGGGAGCGTCCATGTCGAATGACCACCACTTCTATCTGACACTGGTCGATGTTGACCACCACTTTGGTGCTTTTCTCGGTGTTGATGAGGAAGACAATGGTATAGAGTGCCATCTCAAACTCAGGGCTGGTCCCGATGAAAGCGCTGCCAACGGGCTTCACCAGGCTGTGCCAGCTGAACTGAAGGTTCAGAACGTGGTCATCTTGATCGGGCTGTGGACAGAAACACAGGAGACAAAGTCAGATTACATGCTGTGGAATATTAATGACAACAATTTCTGTTTCCATAGAAAGAAATGCATCCATTGTATGTGATAAAGTGTTATACTTACTATGTCATGGCGTCCAGCCTTATATCCTTTGTAGTCCAGGTGCAGGTTTTTTTCTTGCAGGTAAAACTGGATCCAGTTGTGAAAACCAATGATCTCAGTTCCTGATTTTGTCTCTCCAACAAAGACATGCTCAAACCCACAGGAGTCCACACTGGTGAATGTTTTCATTTACACATACCACAGAAGTAAAAATGACAAGAAAACATCAAAACACATAATAAAAACACCTTTCACGATTACAAATACTGATTCAACCACAAATGCTGATTCAATGGTGCGGTAATTTTCTATTATATAGTTGGACATACAGAATCTCACCCTGTGTTTCTCTGCCGGTGGTAAAGGTGGAACCAGATCAATTTTAACTGATTCTTGAACTGCCTCAAGTTGGAGCTGGACTTGCCTTTGGTCACCAAATACCGATGAGCCCGCTGAGGAGAAATCATAAATAATATTATAATCATGCATATTATTATAATCATGCACATGTATTTATAAAATATCAGTCTTTCCAATATTACAAAAATGGTTTTTTTAGGTTTTATTATGACACAGAAAAAAATATGTAATAGATAATGTAGAGTTACTACACCAGAGGCATTTCATCGTTATAAAGTATCAAGAATTTTGTTAAAATGACTTACATTTGTTAAAACATTCAAACAAATAGACAAATTGCATTCCACTGATACTCACTCAGGGAGCATATCAGAATATATAAAAGTAATATTTAGACACAATGCTTCATCACCTTCAGGCACACTTGACATGACATTAGGATTTGATTGTATCTGTGTATTTTTATATATTTACCATATGTCCATTCTCAGGTCATTTCCTTTTGTATTTTACACATTCCGGTTTTAACTGTTGTGTAGTTTGTGCAAATGTTAATGGAGGTGTTCCGTGAGTGTTTCCCTACACACTGTTCTGTGTTTCCCTACACACTGTTCTAATAATGAATCTCATTATTAGATGAAAATAAAGAAAGGGGCTATTTTTCTGTAGCTGTGTAATGCAGGTAAATAGTTGCTGTCTGGAGCCCCTAACTGATTAACGGGGGGAAAATAGAAGTGTGTTCAGTAGAGAGTGTGACTTTGTTGCTTCGGGAAGGGTATGACTCCAAGAGTAATCTATTAGACTTTGGTACTAATTCAGATCCTAATCTAGATCTAATTCTCCATCATTACAGGATTGCAGCAATTTCAAGATCTTTGCTGGTAACTGGATAATGCCTTCATAGCATTGACAAAAATTTGCACAGTGATATCCTCATACGATCTATAATACTGCACCTTAAAGTCTGAACTGGATTATGTCCAGTGTTAGCATAAAATCATTCTCTAGATCTAGAGGTTAATTTACATACATAATGGTTAAACTAATAATAATCCCAATGTGATTCCAGGGTCTAGTGGTAGGTTTTCATGTAGTTGGAGTCACAATGTGAGGGTCAGTCATGGAACTACTACTTTTAGGTGTAATGACGTGATGGAGAAGAGTGCAGTGTGGTTGTGTTCTATAATTATTGTATTGACCATAAAATATCTACATTTTGTGAAACATTCTGTTATCCTGACTTCTGGACTAGAAGCACCACAACTTAAGTTCTCATGTCAACTATAGACACCAGATCCGTCAGACAAATATGCCTTTTTCTTTTGAACACAAGAAGTGCTTCATGCGTTTCCCACTGATCCTCCACAGGGAGGCTCCTGAGGCCTCGCAGCATTCCACAGCTGCTCACAGATGTTCCAGGCATTTTTTTCTCTCTTACACAATGAAAATGTTTCAGTGTTGTTCTGAGGCAAGAAGAGACAGAACTCCGTACGGACTTCAGCTGTAATCTCAAAACCACAAAACTCTTTCACAGTCTGAAAACAACTGGGTGTAAAAATGAGGCGTTAAGATAAAGCAAAATGTGTGTGCATGTGAGTGTGTGTGTGTGTGTCTGGCTTGTTGTGTGCAACTGGTTGTAACATGTCAAATGTACCTTCATGACATCCGTCCGTATTACAGCATCCAGGAAGTGACTGATCTCAGTCAGCTCCTCTGATGTGACTTGCTCGGCGACCCCGGTGGAGTGCTCATAGTTGTCCAGGAGTTTGATGAACCCTGCAGACGCAAATGGTTATAAATTAACCGGCGAGGCCTGAAAACAGGCTGCACCTTTACACACAGAAAGAAATGAACTGGGGTCCGATGCAGAGATACTCACGGGAGATGGTGGTTGAGTTGGTCAATTTACTCTCACTCACGTTGGTGAACAGAGGCTGTGAGGCTCGATCCTGTGCAACATGGTTGCCTTGGCTTATAAAGCCAGCTCTACCCTGTGGAGTTCAAACACAAGCAAGTGTCACGGAGATAGAAAACAGTGGGGTTGTCTGAAGGGAAATGTGCTCTACCTGAACAGAGATTGTGTAGTCTATCCCAGGCACCAAGCGATTCACATCCAACCTCCACAGCTCATTGAAAATATTGGATAGTTCCTGGTCAACAGCTGGTCTGTTACAGAGAGGCAGTAGAAACATAGAAAACTGACAAATACAATCAGAAACAAACAAATCGAGAAAATGTTCTGAATTTACCTTGATGCATTCAGTCCACTGAGAAAAGCAAGAAGGACAAGGACTCCACAGAACCTGTGAAATATATATTTGATATTTGATTAAAGCACCAAACCGTAATCTGATGTCTAGAATTGATAAAGAAATGTCTGAAACCAAACTGAACTTTTCTACAGGGATGAAATTCTTATTAGATTTGGGCTTTGTCAGTAATAAAAACACAAACCTTGCTGTCATGATTCCTGTCAGTTCAAAGACCTCTGGCTCTAACTTCAGTGAAGAACCCTGTTTGCTTCTCCACAGGTCGGGTGAATCTCCGTCCGCTCTTTACCACAGGCGGGATATACGTCTGTGTGCGCATGGGCACATCACGACTAAACGCGCTGTGCTGTCACACTCCTAGCCGCCAGAGGGCGCTTTGGACGGTGGTTCGTTAGTAATGACAACTTTGGAAGGGCTAATTGTGGTTCTAAAATTGCATTAAAAGTTTTAATGGCTGCAAAGTTAAAAAACAACAACAACAACACCACCCAGATGTCATCAGATCTTTAATCCGCATATCTATTTAAGAGAGTTGTTGTCGATCTGGCTGCTTTTTTCATCAATGATATTCTATTCTGCATCACACAGCTACATCCGTATAAAATATTCATTCATGAATTCATTTTCATGATCATCTTCGTTCCACCGTTACGGGTCGCTGGAGCCTATCCCAGCTGGCTGGGGCGTGAGGCAAGGGATACTCCGGGAGCGACGCCAGTGCACCGGGGAGCCACATGAAGACGAACCAACACACACACACTCACTCCTACGGGCAATTTGAAGCCGGCCAATTAACTTGAAGCACATGTTTGTGGAGGTGGGCAGAAACTGGAGAACCCGGAGAGAACCCACGCAGACACAGGGAGAACATGCAAACTCCGCAGAGCGGGACTCGAACCCGGAACCACCTTGCTGTAGGGCGATGGATTTACCAACTGCACCACCTTATTCGCCCTATGTATGAAATATTTGTTTTAAAATCTTATGGAAAACAGGATAATTAATTTAGTTCTTGTACAACATGAGGCCACATCAGAACACAATTTTGTAAAGCAACATGTTTTTTGATTGATGCACGTTCAAATTTGTCTTGTAAAAAAAAGATAACATAATTTGAGTTTAATTTGGGTTTGAGACATGAATCCAACATCATGCCAACTTCTCATCTTGGAGGTGACCCACAGCAGATTTTTTCAGTCACTGCAAACAAAGGATTTCAAATCTAAATATGAAGAGTAATTCATACATCCTAAACTAAATGGATGAATCTGTGGTTAAAATTTAGACAAATCCTTTCAATTACCATGTTTTTAGGACACCTTATCAATCTGGAACAAAATAACATTTCAACTCTTCATCCGTGCTTCCTGTGTTTTCATAAAAACGAAACCCACACTGATTTAAATTACTTTATTGATCTTAAATGGATAAATATAAAAAAGGCGTTCTCGAGTATGGTTGGGGGGTTGCATCAGGATACAAAAAAAACAAATAAAACTGACCTCATCTCACAAATTTAAATATTTTGCAATAATTTTCCTAAAGTGTCAGTCAACATGTTTCTGTAAAAAATCTGTTCATAGTAAAAAATAAGCAAAAGCTCTTGTATTAATGTGTTGAATTTCAATTCCATGCACCGATATGTGTTAGGTTTTGCACTTTGACGTATAAATTGTTGTAAATGCATATTACAATATTACTGTTGACTTGAAACTTGTAAAATGTTCTGCGTAGGATAAAATAGAAAACAATCACCCATGATTTAACGTTTAGTCCTGTTGAAAACATAGCAGCCATGTCAGAGTTATGATACTCAAGGAAATTAAAAACGTACAAACTATTTGTTGGCCCATCTTGAGAAAATGCTGACTAGACTTTAAAATGGGACATAAAGGTTTTGTGACAGTTATAAAATTACAAGCTTTGGACACGTTTTGACTCATTTTGGTGCGTCAGCTTTAATCTATTTAGAGAAATAGCCAAAATGCCTTATTAAATTAACCCACCTCTACAATGAACGGATGTAAAGTGAGTGAAAATTAGATCTGCAAGAATGCCACAGCTGGAGAAACAAGACTGGGTGGTATAGCTGGCATGCTGAAGGCAGATTGGAAGTTCTGCATTGGAAAAGGTTGAGTTCCAACCAAAACCCCTTGAAAATTCTGTGGGTTTGGTTGAGTGACTGAAGAGTGATCTGCCATCCAGCAGGTTGTATCAGTCCACACTAATTACTATGTGTAGAATATCTAGTCCTAAAATTTTTTTCGTCACATCTTCGTTTTTATAAAATTAAAATCTTTAAAGGTAAACAACGTACAAATTTGAAAGTAAACACAGTGGCCTGTTTTTAAATTCCTTGAGTGTGCTCTAAAAATGGGAAAACCTAAGTCAGCTTATCCTTTTTAAATAAAGTCCACTGCTATTGCTAAAGTCAGTGACTTAATTTAAAAAGGCATATATTAAAATCTTTATTGGCATATTTAGATATTTTTTCAGTCTGTTGAATGACACAGACTGCCAAAGACGTCAGGACACAGTGGAGTACAAAATGTCTCCTGAAACAACCTGGCAGGCTCGAGGCGTGGCCCTGAACATTCCCCGCCATCGGATGACAGTAACAGAGGCCACGTTCAAGAGTCCTAATGGACCGTGGGGTTTGTCAGCACAATCACTTGAAACTGAAAAATGGACACTAATACTTTAGGCTCAACTTTGAATATAACACTATGGAAAAATGTGGGAGCATTCTTGGGTTTGTGGAGATGAATCTGTGAGTGGAGAGGGTTGGCACAGCGTTTCATTCTCAGCAGAACTAGGCCTCATTGCACCGGCAGTCTCATGCATTGGAGTCGTCGTCTGTCACACTGGGGTTTGGTGAATTTGAAATCTCCTTGAAGAACTCATCATCTTTCAGCATGCTCTGATGAAAGGTACAACAGACGAAAATATAAACAAAGGCTCTTGAAGTAGAAGCAGAAGTGGAGTGTAACGTTCAATGTCACCTTCTACTTTCTTACCGTCAGGTTTTGAATTCCTTCAGAAAAAGCACCAATCTGCCTCACAGTCCCCTCAGAGTCCTCCATCTGGCAAAACAAGAAGCAGCATGAACCGATAAGGCAAATAGGATTAACTGAGACAGAAGACACTCAGAACAGAACCTTTGACAGTGTTTTTATTCAACATATTACATTTATATAAGGTATTAGAGATTAGAGAGGGACATTGTATACAAGCAGTCAGTCCCCAACAAGTGAACACAATTGGTTCTGAGAGGCTGTTTGCAAGCTGAATTGTTCATAAGTTATTTATTAAATTTCAATCTATAATCACCATTTGAGGTCATTTACATGCCATCACATAAAAACAACACAAATGAAATAAAATACTCTAGTACTGTAAGGTAACTTTCATCTCTACCTCTGCTGAATTAATTTAATCCTCGGGGATCAGTGTCTTAAAGTCGAGCTTTAAGACACTGAGGTATTCCATCTCACTAACGTGACTGACGCGCTGATGTACTTCCTGGTATTCAAAAGTCTAACACAACACTTTATGCTTGATTATTCTGTTTCATTTCCCTTAAGTTTTACAGTGAATTTGACCAATAATTACCATCTAATAGCAAAACATTCAGAGTTCAGTGCTCTGCTGGCCACTTGAAATCCACCATCAGAGCAAACTGCACACTTGAAATTATATTTGCTGAGTTATTCTGACATGATGTGAAATCTTAATCAATGGGGTGTTAACGTTACACTATTTGGGGTGGGCTGCGGAAGAAAGGGGAACAACAGTAGTTGGAACGTTCGAATATTGAGGACTACCTGTGAACAGAACGCAACTATTTGTAAAAACTTGTGTTCACTGCTGAGGATTTCAGTATTACAGAGCTCAAGTACAAACAAACTGACTTTTTGTCAAAATAAAACATGTCACCTTTGTACTCAAAAGGATCATCATATTAATCAAATAGATTTCCTTTCAATATGTTTCGTAAAAAAAAACAAAAAACCTCATTCAAAAGGACCTTAGCAGAGCTTGCTCACCTGTTCTAGTCGATCGAGGTCATCCTCATAAATTTGGAGCTCCAAGCCTTTCTGAAAGCTTCGTCCCTTTGGCATCTCGACATCCATCGGACACACGTACTCCTCATTGTCTTCGTGCTTCTTCTTCCTCAGACCGCTAAAGTTACCAAAAGATAGTTTTCTTGGCTGTTATGAAGGAGAAGACAAAAGAATATTCTGATGTCATAATTTTTTCTACATTAAAATCAACATTTAAAAATGCTTCACTTTATTCTGTTGAGTCTACATGTCAACTTTATTTTAGATTAATTTATCCCTTGGGCAATATATATTTTCATGTGCAAAATGTAAAAAATAAAAAGCAACTCAGTATCATTATGTAAAATCCAAAACAAATCAATTTAAAAAGATGGTTGTTGTTCGCCTTGTAAGCAGAAGTACAATAACAGTACTTTTTAATCCAAGAACTCGTGCTTCACCTTGACCTTCGTGGTGGCAGTAAGCAGAGTGTAATCAGGGTTCTCCAGACACTCCTGCTTTAGCTGCTGTGCCTCTGAACCAATGAGCAGGTTGAAATGTGTGGCAAGGTGGCGGCGCAGCAGCGTCTTGTTAGGGGGGATATTCAGAAGCAAAGCCATGGTCTCTACGTTGAACCGTGGTTCCAGAACCTGAGGAGAGAGGATTTAGCAGTGGATACTTTTCAGAGAGAATGAGTTTCCCAGGAAGCGTGATGACCACACTGCCTCACCATCAGACCTCCATGTACACCACTGCCTCTCAGGTTAGGAGCATATTCAGCGAGGTCCACCGACCGCAGCCACTCCATCACTCTATGGTTGGTCCACTGAGAAATCTCAGCTGGAGAGATGTTGTTCTATAATCACAAAGGACAGAAACAAGATGATTAAAATCTGCCGTTGTGCAGCTGTGTTGTGTAACAGGAGAACAAACTGTGTTTCTCAATTATTTTCTCACCTCGTCAGATGGACGCCGCCGCAAACAGTTGGGCTCATAGTTGTTGAGTCGGAGCACTTGGATAGCTCTCTTGATGCTGAGGTGATGCAGGACACTCCCCACTTTCAGAGAAAGCAGGTCATCCTGAGGGACAGAGTTTGACACCAAGGACTTATTGGTATTTTAATGATGAAAGCAAAACTTATCGTGTAAATAAAAATAAAACTCAAGTCTTTTGCAGCAAAACTAAACATTCACTTTCAAAGAGACTTAACAACAACAATAATAATAGTAATAATAATCCTAATAAGAGATGGGACCAGAGTCATCAGAACTATTTCTGCACTGGTCTTAGGAGAGCTCTTTGCCCCCCATCACTCACCACAGTCATGTAGTGAAGCATGCGACCATCTACCCTCCCCTCATCAAATTGGGTCTTATACTGAGGCAGACCTATATCATCCAGCCATCCTGAGAAGAGAGGGAAAAACTTCAGAATGGAAGTAAAAATCGAAGTTAAAAATAAAAGGGTCAAGAAGACAAGAAATCAGAAGACTAGCAGAGGACTGGTGACCTATTTTGTGTCTCTTTCTGACTGGTGGTACTCACTGGTCACCCAGTTGTAGTCCAGCTTTCCCCGATTATTCTCCTCCTCTGAGCCGAGAGCCTGCAGAGCCAGCTGAAGCTTCTTCTTGTGCAGTGGGTGTTTGATGCCCAGCTCCTGATTGTTCACAACATGACACGTAGGGATTACATGCACCCCTGAAGTGCTATGTCAATGCGTTCAACAACAATCGTCTGCATTCTGCCACCTTTACAAAACTGCTCACCTTCTCCAGGTCCTGCTGCGAGGCCTGCAGAAGAGTCTGACCAGAGGAGATCCATACACGAGCCATGTTTATATAAAGACCAAGGCCCTGCTCCTGTAGCCAGTCACACACCTGATCCTTTGACCAGCGCGCAAATGGAGCATCAACATCACTAAACAGACACAACAACAACAAAACAACACAAAAGTCAAACCCTGCATTTTATTCAAGTAATGTAAAAAGGGGGAAAATGCAGTTGAAATAGTAAGCACAGAAAATACATTTTAGATGTCTGTCATCCTAACAAAGATTGACTTGTTAAAAAAAACAAACATCACATGACAGCTGGATCTCATGGTACACCAGACACTCTGAACAAAGAAACCACATGCTGAGTGATTACTGACGCTGAATGCGCACACTCACTTGTTGGCTCTCTTGAGGTCACAAGACCAACCCAGTCTGGGTCCAGCTGTGGCTCGCACTCCCCCCCGCTTAAATTCACCCTCTGGTATGTTGTCATCCAAGTTAAATGTGGTAGACTGACTCCTTTTCAGCCTTGAAAAACATGACATTGCAGTCTACATGATGAAAAACATTCTCAACAAAACAGGCTTGCAGTGATCAATTAATATGTCCTCTGTATATGGATCTGATAATGTTGATTTTCAACAATTCTATCCACATCCAGTAAGTTCTTGATCACTTGACTGAAGCTTATTGCTTATTTAATTATTCTGTATATTAAGAACAAAGGAGTCTCACAACAGGTGACTCACCTCCCAAAGAGTTTTTTTATTCCTTTTGATTTCTTCTTGCTCTCAGGAGTCACAGGTAGGGTGTGGGTGCTGTCGCTGTTAGTGGATGTCTGTGGAAGCCCAGCCAGATCCAGGTGGTCAGTCCCCTGTCGCTCTGTTTCAGCTGCACAAAACAACATTAAACATAGAAAATCACCAGTGTTGAATACACGTCAATGTTCAGGTACAGCGACAACATCCAGACACATGACATTTTCTAGACAGAATGGAAAGTCGTGGCGGTGAGCATTAAAAGCAATATCCTCTGCAGGATGCATGCAATCAGACAGAGCAGATGACTTAGTATATCAGATATAATAGAGCTTTAGTTGTTTTAAGGGGGGAGTGAGAGGCCATAACAATCAAAATAAACAAGCTGATTATATAGACTTCAACGTAGGGTGTGTTTAAGGAAGAGTATGATGGAAACAGAAGAGTAAACTTAAACATGCAGGTACACAGTAAAGGAGCAAACACAAGGCTGGCTGTATGCTTGACATACAACAATTATGAATCAGCGGTTTTGTTATGGGTATGGCTATCTGAGCTCTGCAGCTGCTGATGAATGTTATGGTAAAAAAAAAGTCATAAGCTGATAAGACAGGTGTAAACCATATAGCAGATACTCAGTAGCTCTCATTGGTGTCTTCAGAGAACTACTGCATCCCTGCAACAACCTGTGGTCTATACTGTACCTAGCATGGGCGCACTCGCACTCCGGTTGCGGTCTTCATGTGTAACAAAGCACACACAACACACGACAGGTTCCAACAGAAAAAGAACAAGACAAAGGGCAGAAATTATCACTGAAATTTGAACAAGAGCAAAGACGTGGAACAAACACAGAGAGACACATAAAGAACATAGACCGACTGCGGCCCATAGGTAGGAATCCAAATAAATGCACATCCATGATTAAATGGGAACAAGATTGCACAGGCTGAAAATTACAGACTTGTTTCAAATACGACATTACATTGGTGTGGTTTGGAAAAATCAAAAGGTGTACATAGCAGCAGAAAGACATCAAGGAATCCCATTCCTCAATGCCATAACAGCATCGAAGGCAGACGGAGTCACCCTGTCGACCTGCCCTAGAACAGCTGAAGGATGTGGATTGCTCTCACCGAGGTTAGGGGCGCTGCCTGTCTTCTTGTCCACACGGATTTTGAAGAAGCCCCTTCCAAAAGAAGAACGAGCCTTTCTTGAACCAAAGCTGTCCTCCTCTATGTTGGCAGGTAAGGTGGCAGAAGGCCTCATGGGTGGCTTCTCACTCGTCTTACTGATATCTGTATACTGGAGGAACAGCAAACTTTACAATCTTTTATTTCTTTTTCTTCTCACCTTTGCCTCTAAAACATTATACTGAAGATAAAAGACATTATCGTGTTGCCCCAAT
This sequence comes from Antennarius striatus, assembly GCF_040054535.1. Taxonomy (NCBI): domain Eukaryota; kingdom Metazoa; phylum Chordata; class Actinopteri; order Lophiiformes; family Antennariidae; genus Antennarius; species Antennarius striatus. The sequence goes on from NC_090779.1 coordinate 13,921,881, forward strand.
CAAAATGTTTAGGTTCACCTTTTCAGTTTTGCTCTCATCCAGCTGGTCCTGGCTGACAGTCGTTGTTGCTTCTGCACCACTGGAAAAAAATGTGAACGCACACGTAAATGTGTTTTTCATAACAGAACCCCTTTAAACTAATTTTCAAAATTCATCTGATTTCTACTCTCCCAAGACCTGATCCATGTCTGATTCTTTTAACACAGAATTAGTTAGAAACCAAACACGTGTGTAAAAGCAGAAAAGATTAACCATCTTCCATTAAGATGTTTAACAGTGTGTCACTTGAAATTAATCTGTTTGTATTAATATTGAAAATTTGAAAAAATGTTGTGATGTGATGACATAAGGAGAGCTAGGAATGTCCCTGGCTGTAGTAAAAAACTTTTAAATTGGAGGCATTCTTTAAAAACAGGTAGTTAAAATTATTTAATTTATTCATGTTAGAAGAAATTACAGTATTTTCCACACTATAAGGCACACTGGATTATAAAACACATTGGATTATAAAGCGCACCTTCAATGAATGGCCTTTTTTTATTTTTATTCCACATAAAAGGCGCACTGGATTAAAAGGTTTACAAGGCTTTTAGGTGCGCCTTATCTTATATATAAAATACTGTAGTAGTGGCAGAAATATTACATCCCCCAAAACAAATAATAAAAACATACATAAAATGTTAATCAAACTGAACTGTGTGTTGAACATAAAAGTAAAAGGGGAATGTGGTCCTGGTTTACCTTTCTAAATTTATTACAAGAGATTCTGATGCTTGCTCTGGTTCTGGGGGGCTGACTGTGGATGAGGGCTCCTCACAATGTTCAGTGACACTCTCCATCTGAGAACAGATCAGCGTGAAAATACACAGAAAACACACTCCTCCTTTCTACCTTCTGCAAAGTTGCGGTGGTTTAATTTTGCAGATAGGTTAAGAGAAATGATATTTATTTATCTGGACGTGGACAAGTAACAACACTCATCTCCAAAGTGTGAAGTGAGCATTTTTAGTGGTTGATGAGATTTCAAGTACGGTTGTTTGTTTTGAAAGAAAGTAAATATTTTGCATGCCATACTACTTTCATTAAGCTCTCCAGCTACATACTGTACTTTGATTCATTTTTAAGTGACAGTATTTGTGAAACCACATCACATTTTGCAAAACAAACCTCATCTGGGTTCTTCATTCCGACTTGTTCAACCAGTGAGGCAACTTGTTCCGTTGCCTCACGATTTTCTGACTCCATAGGAGCAGAGTCGACAGACGGGAACATGACGTCACCAGAAGTCTCAACAAGCTCATTATCTTTGGTTTTCTCTGTAACAGATAAACAAGATGAAAGTGATGTGGAATGAAAGATACTCCAGTTGTTTAACCTGGTACTTATTAGAGCATTTACGAGCACCAAAACAAAAGGGTTATCAGGTTAAATCTCTTATTTCTAGAAGAATATTAAGAGACAGTCCAGTCATAAGGTTTGATTCACTGTGTGAAAGAACACGGGCTTATATTATCAGATGTAAAGCAGCAGCTCAGGGCTGAGCAAACACAACCATAACAAAACAAGAACAGTGCCATTGTACAGCTGACAGTTTCACAAGTAAGAACCTTTTAAAACAGCAAAAAGAAGTTTTCAAAGGTTACTGTGCTTTATCACTTTTGAGAAAAATATTTGGGCTATTCATGATATGACTTTCTATAATTCAAAATTGCTAGTGGTAATGTAATAATTACAGGATATGTAGTTGTGGTAGTGTCTACATTGAGTTTACTGGAAGCAGAGAGTGTGCAGATGCAGACAGGTGATTTGTGTTGGACTGACTGGCCTCTCTGTGGCATCTGAGAGAAACCAAAGGGTAGAAAGTTAAGCTTACTGTTTTACCTTAAAAATAGTCTGTTCCCAAACAACATCACAACCCGCTGTGGTGGAGTCGACTGTTACAGTAGTCAAGTAAATTAACCAGCAATTTTCAGCCAGTGAGCCATGGAAGAGCTAGCAAAGAATGCTATGTTATTATTATAGTAAATTGTTAAAATGAAACACCACTCCAGTCATTTACAGATGTACTTTTTCTCCATTTTACCATGTTCTGCCTTTTTAATGCTTGTGAAGGTGGTCTTTGGAAAAATCTTTATTTTAGTGATTATTAAACAGGGCCATAATAAAGCAAAAATCACTTTTTAGGCACAACGAAATGGATTGCAGTTTTAAATTATCCTGAATCCCACTGAAATTTGAAGGTTCAGTAACGGATTAATAATCTATGATAACACAGTGATTGTCCAACCTTTCTTCCCTTGCACTGACATCACCATATCTTGAACTTTTTTGTACCGCAGCAGCGACTGCTTCAGTTCTTCAATCTTACGATCCTGCAAACCATTTTAAAAAAAAGCCAAAATCAGGTGACTTTATGAGGTGAGTAGGACATAATCACATCTTGTCAAACGTACCTTCTCTTCATTGGCTGCCATTAATGATTCAACTGCTTTTTTCATTCTCTGCACTTCCACATCTATTCAGGAAAGAAAGCAATTACAGACAAGGAATCGTAACTTCACATAGGGATGGAAGATGAGCCTGGACAACTCAGACTCAACAGGCTACAGCATTACCTACAGTGACAGTGACTTCCCCACAGTACCACAACCCATGACCTCATGTGACCTCAGTGTGCGTTGCATATTTCACTTTGGTAGAACATTTTCACTATTCAGTATACATTCTGCTTCAAGTGGATGGGATAATTCAACTCACAGCATTAGGGTGCATGGAGATCTTCTGATAGTCAAGCCTTTAGCCTGCTGGTTTTTAATTTCTGCTATCCGCTAACAAATCAGTGCTTTAGTACTGTGTTGGATAAATGTAAGGACTGCAATGTTTTAATTGCAGAGTTATGCTGAAGTTGCCCTGGATTAAAAAGGAAATGATTCTACAAAAGTGAAAGGTCACTGTTGGGATTTGTCTGATCTGAAGACAGCATTCACAACACAGATAATGTTGGGTGACTGAGCATGACAATTACAGGTTAGCAGGGACACACTGGTCAATGATGGGAGCAGTGGAATAATTCAAGGAGAGATATAGACGGGTATCAAAGGAGATTATTGTTGGAGGTAATGAGGCAAGAGGAAAAATGGGAAAAGCCTGAATGATTACAGCAAACAACACAATCCACTGGTCATTCCTGCTGAAAACACATAGCAGACATTCCTTGCAGCTGCTCCAGGTCAGACATTAAATCACAGGGGCATAGCTTTTTGACAACCGCAGTTGTGTCCTGTTCAAAGTCCTTAACACAGTGACAACAGTTTAACAGACTGGTAACGTTGTGCTTTGGTATTAGTGCTCCAAATGGTTATACTGTAATGGACAAGCAGAGTTCAGATGGCTCATGCTCGTTCATGCAAACAGGTGGAGATGGGTGCGGTCATGAAGTGCAATGAACACAAGCATAAAAACCCCCCTTACGTTTTTCTTTCAGCTTCTTTCTAAGAGTTTCATCTGGATGAGACACTAAACAGGACAAAGAATGATGAAACAGAAACTTGATGGTTGACGGTGACTTTTTTTTTTAGAACTAAGCTGAGGACTTGTCTAATTATGCAAAGACATTAAAGCTCAATCATATAAAAAATATGAATGAGCATGAGCTTAAAAATCAAAATGCTCATATTCAGGGAGTCGTGTGATTCCTCTGACTTTCCCACCTCTCTCTGTGGGATCTGCACTCCCTGGGGCGACGACTTTGAAGCCTGTGTCATCCTGCAGTCTCCTCATATCTCCGTCTTTGCCCTCCAGCTGCCTCTTCACTAAGATCAACTCCTCCTGTACAACAGAGGACAGCACTGAGGGTATGTCCTCCTCACAGACACCTCCCCTAGTCCCAACCCCTCACTACAAACAAACCACAACACAAAGGCTGAGTAGGCACACCTGCTCTGAATGAGAGAGGTGGGTAGTGAGCACAGACTCTGGGAGGGTTTAGGTTATAACAAATACAAAACTAGAAAAAAAGAGGGTGACCAGAAAAGGAATTAAGGAAGGAAACAGGAAATATATGATTGTTAACACATTTTAACAAATTTGAGAAGAAACAAAGGCGATCAGTGGGATAAGTGGAAAGAGGGCTAAAAAGGGAACAGGCTAAATTCAGGCTAAAACGCTAAATTAAGGAATAACTGTGGTTTTGAGAGACTGGTGCAGACTTCAGGTAGCTGCTACACTTGCTTTTTGCATTTTACTCTACTGCAGTTCAGTAAGTTAAGGGACTTCACACAAACCTGCTTAAAATTGTTTAAAAACTGATGCAACACAGATTCACCCCCCCCCCCAAAAAAAAGTCAAAAACAAACCAAAATAGGAGGAGCACAAGGGAGAGGTCAAAAACCATAATCATACAGCAAGCAAAATAACCATCCTAAGAAAAGCAAACCTTCATAGCCTGGAGTTTGTGCTCCTTCCTCTGTTTCTCATACTGCATCTGGCCCATTTTGATTTTCATGCTAGAAATTTTAGCCATTAACGGCTAGCAGTAAAGAAGCAAATCACAGAGTGGAGAAAATAGAGATGCAAGACGTAAAAGACAAGAAAATTTAGAGAAGGAATAGCCTCAATTCAACAAATAAAGTCAAATTATTAAGCAATATTAAAAAACATTTGACTGTTCTGGGTAATAATCTTCTTAAGACAGTGATGATCAAGCACATGTTGTTGCAGGAAGAAAGTATCCTCAAGATCAAATATTAGTAAGTTGAAAGTGAAATATTTATGATCTGAATAAATCATCCTAAGAACTGTTTATACAGGCCAAATCTCTTAAGCCGAAAAATAGTATGTTCTTGGAAAATGCAAAGAATTCTCAGGAATCATATATCAAGGGCAAGAGCCAACAATATGCCATGGTGTGAAAAATCACCAGTGATTTATGAAGGAAATTATCATGGGTGCCCAAACTTTTTCATACCACTGTATGTATGCATGAAATAATGTATGCGTGTATATATATAGAAAAAGTTACATTTTTAAGTTTATGGCTGTAGCACAACAGATAAACAGCATAGATAGAATATATCAGTCATGAATAATTTCATACTTTAACACTGAGTGATTCAACACCTCACCTTTGTCGATTTAAGCTTCTTTTCGTACTGCAGTTTTTCAGTCTCCAGCTCTGTCAATCTGTACCTCATTTCATTAATTTCAAGAACCAGGTCCTGAAGGGGTATGAAGTAAAAATTACAGAATGGCAATGAAATAGCACATAGATTAAATATGTGTAAATAATAATAATTAAATGCTGTGAATCTTTTTTTCAGCAGGAATTTCATTATGGCAGCTCTTACTTTCCAGATGTTCTCTTTCAAGTTCAATGAAGAAAATACAAACCATATGGTATTCCACCTGATGTTTGATATTCTATTAAACATCCAAATCTGATTTAAGTCAGCACAAATAGGACAGTTTAGTATTAATACATGCCATGAAGCAACCGCAGATATGTTTGGTGGGACTGAATTCCTTGGGGAATCAAATCTTCAAAGCAACAGCAGAGATAAAACAACAGGAAACGCCTTTAGGAGAAGTGATTTATGTGCAGTGAGGCGGAACTTGGACAGCAGATCTGTTGCTCCAGTGGTGTGGAAGAGACTGTGCTGCAACAGCAACATGATGTGTGTGAACGCTTTCCTGCATGGGAACAGACATCTGTCTGTGAATTCCAAACCGTCAAAAAAAAAAAAAAAAAATCTACGATGTTATTGACGTTTTTTATAACAAACACAACAGACGTATTTCCAGAGAAGAGCTCACTCTTGTTTCCCCTGCAGTTATCTGAATGTTATTCTAAACGTAACACTCTGAGACTAGTGTCTCCCACACAGGTGTCAGACAACAACAGTGTTTACTTTGACAAGTGTACGACTTGAGGTAAGGGTAAAAAGTCAATACTGTGGGGAAAAAAAAGTACCATGAGGTCTGGCTCACATACCTCACTATCTCTAAATCTGTCAAAGTCCAGCCTGTCCTTGTCCATGGAGTTCAGCTTCAGCTTCAGATTGGACACTTCAGACATCAACTCAAGTTTTTGGGTCTCAAGTGCAGTTCTGCAGAGAAGCTCCTACAATAACAAGCACACACTGGTAAAAAATATGCTGCAGTTGCTAAGAGGTTATCACTGGTAATGTAGAAAACATTGTTGATCTGGATATATATGTTGATATTTGTAAATAATAAAATCGTAACAAAGATGAGGCCAGCGAAGCTCATAAGCAAGCACTGTGTATAATCGTATCGTCTTTACCACAACAATAATATTTATACAATCAGTTTTAGAAGTAGAAATGCAAATCTTAAAACAACACAAGGAAAAGCCCTGCTGCTCTCTGCATCTTTGAACCTTGGACACAACAAGCACTGCTAAATATGCATTTATCAAAAAAAGCTGATGTCTGCTTCACAAACTCACCTGTTGCAGCATCTCCTCAGTGGCATTGAGTTTGTCCCTGTGCTCCTCCAAACATAAATCCAGATCTCGAATCTTCTCTCCCTGAGCCTCCACCTGGTCTGTCAGTACACTCACCTGTGTGAACCGAGACACCACCATTTCTGTACCACATTAATACACTGCCCGGCCAAAAAAAAAGTCACACACGCTAATATTTTGTGGGACAGCCTGTAGCTTTGATTGCAGTGCGCATCTGCGCATTGTTTCGACAACCTCGTACAACGTTGCAGCATTTATTTCTGTCCAGAATTGCATTCTTGTATTGATGATAGGAGTCAAACCACTCTGCAAGGTCTTCTCCAGCACATCCCATAGACTTTGAATGGGGTTAAGCTCAGGACTGTGGGGGCCAATTGATTTGTCAAAATGATTCCTCACGCTCCCTGGAACACTCGTTCACAATCAGAGTCCGATAAATTTTGGCATTGTTGTCCTGGAATATGATCGTGCCATCCAGGAGAAAAGAAGAAGAAGATTTTTTGATTTTTGCAAAAACACTTTAATCGCACTCAAACATTTTACAATTTTACATTGGATGAAAGTGCTAAAGTGCTTTACAATACTAAAAACCAATTCTCCTCTTTCTGGTAAATTGCGAGTTTTGCCTCTCCAGAGATAAAATTTAAAAGCTGCCACTTTCTTTGATTCGATTTCTTGTACCCAGCACCATAAGTACATTTTCTGATATTAAAATTTTCACTGAACAGATTAAAAACATTCCTTAAAAGAGTGAAGAACACTGCACTCTTTTAACAAATGTTTTTAATCTGTTCAGTGAAAATTTTAATATCAGAAAATTTATTTATGGAGAAGAAGAAGAAGCAGAACTTTATCTAAAAAATCCATTTATGGGATTGCCTGGTCCTTCAGTACATTCAGATACTCAGCTGACATAAATTTTTTGCTGAATAATATTGACTTGACCAACCGAAGCAACCCCTGATCATAACACTGCAATTTGCTTATTGAAACCCAAACGGTGACTTTTTTTTGGCCGGGCAGTGTATAAACAAACCTAATCATCAGCATAAACAAACCATTGAACCACCAGCACCTCAGGAGGGGAAAGTGGTGCACCACCAACATTGTTCACATTGAAGGCGGGGAGCTGCTGACCTCAACTGAAGATATTGTTGGAAGGAATACTTTAAGGATCCCCTCAAAGTCTCACTACCATGAGGAAGCAGAGGCTGAGGTCTCAGAGGTGGACTCATCCATCATCCAAGCTGAATTCACCGACGCGGTTGCCAAGCTCCTCTGTGGCATGACACGGGGGTGTTTGAGACTCGCCATTAGTACAACACGTCTCTGGATGTGCAGGGACTGTCATGTTTGACACGTCTCTAACATGGCAGTCGGGAACAGTATCTCTGGATTGGCAGACCAGGGGGGATGGTCCCCTTTTTTAATAAAGGGGACCAGAGGTGCTCCAAATGCAAGGGGATCACACTCCTCAGCCTTCCGGTATTCCAGGGTACTGGAGAGAAGGATTAGTCCAATGGACTCAGGAGGAACAATGAGGTTTTCGTCTCGGTTGCCAAACACTGGACCAGCCCTACACTCTCCATCCAGTTCTCAAGGGTTTGTAGGTGTGTGCCCAACACACCTACAAACCCTATGTGTTTTGTGGATCTGGAGAAGGCATTCAACCACGTGTCTCAAGTGCACCAGGAGTATGGGGTTCAAGGCTCTTTGCTGAGGGATGTCTGGTCCCTGTATGACAGAGCTAGAGCTTGGTTCACATTGCCAGCAGTAAGTCAGACCTATTCCAGGTGCATGTTGGACTTCGAAATGGTGGACCTTTATCACTGGTTCTGTTTATAATGTTTATTGACAGAATTTCTAGGTGCAACCAGGAACCGGAGCACGTCCAGTTTGGAAACCAAAGGATTTCATCTCTGCTTTTTGCAGATGATGTCCTGTTTGCCTCATCAAACCGTCCCAGCGTGCACTGGGACGGTTTGCAGCTGAGTGTGAAGTGAGTGGGATAAGAAGTAGCAACTCCAAATCCAATGCCACGGTTCTCGAGTGGAAAAAGGTGGTCTGCCCTCTCTGTGTCGGAGGAGAGTCTTTGCCCCAAGTGGAGGAGTTTAAGTATGTTGGGGTCTTGTTCAGGAGTGAGGGAAAGGCGGAACCTGAGATTGACAGGCGTATTGGTGCAACAGCTGCCATTTTGCAGTTGCAGCTCAGTCACCAGAGACTATGTCTCTCGGTTGGCCTGGGAATGCCTCAGGATCCCCCCGGAAGAGCTTGATGAGGTGTCTGGGGGGAGGAAGTATGGGCATCCCTGCTTAGACTGTTGCCTCTGGGACCCAGCTCCGGATAAGCGAGGGAGGGAGGGAGGATGGATGAATGTACTGCTGGATGGATCAATATAAACAGAGATTGCAGTTTTTTTTAAAAACCTATTAATTCTGGATGGGTACCTGAAGGACCAGAGACTCCTTATCATTCTCAAGCCTGGAAAGCCTTTCCTGGTAGTGGTCTCCTCCGCTCAGAGAGATGTGCCCGTTGGACTGTAAGGACAAAATATGACGATGAAGGTAGAAAAACTTTGCCTTATGAAACTGGAAAATGCCAACCTGGATCACAAAGCATGTGTTCAAACTTCTGACTGGTATTTTTTAAAATAATGTTTCATTAATCATTAATTATAATATCAAACACATACACACTTTATTATGCTCATTTTGGTTAAAAAAAAAAATTGAACTGGGACAATCATGCAGACATGAAGGTATGGTTTCACATAGCTTCAAGAAACTTCTACATAGCTTCCACACATCAAGAAAATGCTGGAACCACACCTGTTTGCTAATGGTTCAACTTCATATTCTCGTGTTTCCATGGGTTTCAACTTCATGACCCTTCTAAAGGAATGGTTTTTGCCTTGTGTCTTGTAAATTTTGTGTTCCTTCTTTGAACAAAATACTGCATGCAAAAAAAGAAAGATGAGATAAGCATTTTAATTTTTCCTTTAGCATCACTTTCATCTTAAGTGACTATAAAACTACAGGACTTGGAATTCATGCAAGTTCACGCCAATGACAGCTCTTTATACCTTTTGTTAGAGCAGCAAAAGAGGATGATCAAGGAGCAGACTGACCGACACTCATGACCTCAGCAGCAAGCAACTCATAACTTATCTAGTACTAAAGGGTTCTGTATTTACAACAAATACATAGATAAATAATATATAAAATAAAATGTTTATTATCTCTGTATGAATACAATTGTATCAAGCAAATGAACATGAAAGTTGATTTCATTGTGTGATTTGAACATTGAACACTGATCTTAGATGAAATCTTTTCACAGTGCAACTGGCAGCTACAGTGTCGTACCCAGCAGAAACAAAACCTTACAAGGCTGAGAACAAGGCTGCTGTACACACAATTAGTTACAGCACTACACAAAAGTTCTGGCATTTATCTGGCCTACAGCCCATCACTCTCCTAAAACCCACACTGGTTCCCAAGGAGTTACTTTTGTTTCTTGGAATACACACTGGCTGTTACATCAACAACACCAGCATTTTATCCTTGACTGCCAGAGAACACAGTAAATGAGGACAGGACTTCAAAACAACACTGGCCATCTGCTTACCTACAGGATTTTTGACAAGTGTTCCCACCTGGAACAACACTGCTTATGAGGGGTGAAACAAGTAAAAAAAATCTCATAACAACCTCATTAGCACATATAGCATGACCTTCATACAGTGAAAGAGCAACCTGAGCCAAATATCTTTCATTCCTGCCTTGATTAACAATGTACTTATGTAAGGATCCCTGCTGTGGCAATTCAGTCATAATTTTGTGAGCACTTTTACAAACAATGCAGCTACATTTTATCAATAGGTACACAAGAACAACCTGTGAATATGACCCATATTTTCTAAGATGACAGGTAACATTTTGCCATTGCAGGACTTCACAGCTGTTTACCAACATGTTTACCAGGAAGGACGAGGTACTGAAATAGAACAAGGTTTCAAACAAATGACCATAGTACCATACATTATATAAATGAAACATAGTAAAGATACAGTGGTTTCACTCAAGACTATATAAGTGATAACACATTCTCCCTTGGTCTAATCAGCGCAAACACAACCTCTCTCCATAGCTAATCTATAATCCAGAGCGAATCACAAACCTATTATAAACACAAGTGTTACTGTGCACTAGCAGTGTACTTGTGTGACAGAGCAAGACAGCAATCCAAAAATAGCGTAATATAATAATAAGAATGCAAATAGAATGAGTTGGTGATAGGAAATATTGTGCTGAAGCTTCTATGATGTTCAGGAGGGAGCTTTGATAACAAGTGCAAAGAGTTAATTTGGGACATAGTGATGAGACATTTCCAATGAAACTGATCTGAGCAGTATTTGTGTGCATGTTTTCTACCGGTAATGCTCTTACCAGATGACCATGTAGCCACTCGACCAGACTGTCAGCTGTGGAGTCAGGGATCTGGCAGCGTAGGCTTTCCCTTTCCTCTGTGTCCATCAACTCCACGACGCTCCTCAGGTCTTCCAAAAGGTGAAGAGCCCTCAGGCTGCCCATGAAAGGGGAGGTTGGCGACTGGCAGTCAAAAAGCCCATTGGAGTAGTCTAGAGCCTTAGAGCCTGATGAAAGATGCATATAAGGAAAGCAAAACACTTTACAAGGATACACAATCCAAAGACACAGATGCAACATATCACTCTTCACTTTATACAGGCTTTACGACATATTTATAAAACAACAATTCACTGGGAATAGTTGTAACCTGATTTTATGTATTACTAATAAAAGTGTAGTTCAAGATATTCAATCATCACTAGTTTAACCTGAATTAGTCCTCACTTGTGGTGGATCCGCCAAATCCATATCTAGTTTCTGTACAAGTATGCAAGGAAATTATTTCAAACGGACTTGTAGTGCACAAAAGCAGTTGGTGAACCTGGCAACATACCAAACAGACCAAAAGACCACATAGTAAATGCTGAACACTGGAACAGCCAATTAACCTGAAGCCCATGTCTTTGGAGGTGGGAGGAGGCCAGAGAACCCACGCAGACACGGGGAAAACATGCTAACTCCACACAAAGCGGGACACGAACCCGGAACCGCCTCTCTGTGAGGCGACAGCTCTACCGTACCGCCCCAGTTTTGGACAATTAATTTGTAATTTTTTTGCTGATTCTTTTGTTCTGTCAAGAAAATACACCACATTTATCACTAGTTGATAATGGTAGCAACAGGCTATCAAGATATTCTCGTGTACTCAAAAGAAGCTTGATTTTATCAAAAAGAAATATGCTGCTAAACTGCTGTGAGTGAGATGTATAACTGCTGTATTTGTTTTTCAAGTCAAAAAATGTGTGTACTAATTATTTTAACCACAATATAACTCATCTATCGATGATGTGAAAATTTATGTCCCACGTAAAAGCGGAAGTGGGGGGGGGGCACATTTGAGATTGGGCTGAAGTCTCCTTGAAACCGGCACACTGGACATTCAATGCTATCAGAGAACTTTACCTGCAATAATGCCGTCCATCTGCTCCAGGGCAGCCGCCAACATGTCACTGGCATCTGACATCATCTTCAGTCACTGATGAACCTGAGGAGCATTGAAACCATTCAAAAGACATCCTTTAAAACCTCCTTAATTTCTGGTATCAATAAAATGTGTGTGTGTATAATTTTAAATTATATTTCTATTTAAAAATAGCAGCATACGAATATTGTTTTTGTCTTACACCATACAAAACAGTAAGGTAAAAAGAATGGAACTTGAAATGTAAACATCCATGATTATTGTGACTACATATACTCTAACACACGATGCACCGATAATCAGTGGGCTGTGGAATGTCAACAGTGTTGGGACAAAGTCAAATCAAGCAACTAGTCAGAACGGAGATCAGCTTTCAAAGCTAAAATTGCAGCAATGCTCATGTTAAACTTGTGATTACAAAAGGTTCCCATTTAGAAATTCTACTGTTTCTACAGTACATCAATAATAACCTAAAATAGGACAGCAGCCGGTGAAACAGATTGAGATGTTTTCACCATAGAAATGGAGCAATATATAAGAACCCAATCTAAAAAGTTAATCATGACTGTCTGGTTGTTCTTAAACCTCTTGAGCTTGATTCTGCAAAGAGCTCATGTTCAATTCGTCTGGGCTTCACTGATGAATGATGCATTTTAGAATATCAATCAGGCCATTTGCGTACTACACTGGTACTAGGAATGCCATGTCAATGGGACACTGCACAGTCTGTCTGGAGAAGAGCAAAGATGCATTTTAGTGATCCAGTCCTGGATATCAGTCCCAGCAGCACAACAGACCCTTTGTTTTACGTTGTTTTACCAAGAGGTTAAGCTGTACATTCATTAAGGCACAAACACTCATCTGCATACACAGATGGGCAACTCCTTTAATTGGCTGTCTAACATCCTGGGAGTGACCAACACCGGAACATAGCAGCATTTCTAAACTTTATAGAAACCACCCACAGACTAACGTTGTTATTTCAGCATTCCTGTGGTAACATTTTCCGTTTTATCTAAATAAAGCATCCTTTAAAACATTGTCACTACACAGCAGGTCGAGAATGAAAGGAGCCAGCATGTCTTCATTTGGCTCCACAGTACACTGCTGACTGGGGTCCAGCAGTAGGTTTATGACTGTGGGTGAAGACGATCCATGCATCCTGCCTACAGTTACTGATCATCTGCATCTTGAACAAATGGGACAAGTAAGCATATATCATGACATTTAAAAAAGCAGGAAAACAGTGTCTTATAATTATTTTCAAAGGGCAAGCTGAAAAGTTCTGTAGGCATTTAAAGTTCAAAGGTTAGTGGGAGAATTGAACTGTTTTACAAGTTCAAAAAACTGAAATGGTTGTGTTTTCAAAAGGAAACCATAAGCATGATTTCCCCTAAGAAACGTCCAATGATTTAAACCCTAGTATTAGAAAACACAATAACATCAGAAATGCTTCACAAGACAGACATAAAGTTCAGATAAAAATATCCAGATATCCTCAGATATTATAGGAATAAAAATCTCACGAGACTGTAAAACCTGGGAAGGAGCATCACAACATTCAGGTGTCAAACTACAAATATCAAGAAGAAACCAAGTTTTAAATGGCAACAGCCGAGTTTGAATCACGGTGCTGGAATGGAGACCTGCAGGGAACTCCTCTCAAAACCCTGAATCAGCTTTTCCTTCATACCAGACAGGCAACTACAGGTAAGGTGATCATCTGGTTTTCAGCAAACAGAGGATACTGAGCGAAGACAAGACATGCCAACAAGATCCCTGTTGTCCACGTGTCAATCAATGCTAAAGAAGTGTAAACTGTCTGAGTACTTCCAGAGCACCTTCCTGTTCAGCAACCAAAACGATCAGCACAAAGATGGTCTAATTACAGAGAAGTGTACTATGTTCTTAAGTCCCGGGACGCCTCTATGGTATGTTAATCATGAGTAGACAGGGGGGGTTGTCTTTAACTTTGAGTTCTTGTCTTTTCTAACCATAGGCTGTGGATCAGAGTATTTCAGAGTTGCAACCAGCATCCATTTTTCATCCATTCACTATTTCTCTGACAATAGTGAATACTGGCATTATGAATTGCAAGTAAAGCCCATACATTGCTTACGATGCAGGACCAAATGTCCAAACCTCCAAAATATTAAACAAACCATAACTTGGGAGTAAGACCATGAACAAGAAATACCCTTGTTAGAGAAGATGGCACTGGGGAATGTCTGGGAAATATGCTTGAAAAATGATATTAAACACTGGTTATTTAAACCTTGATAAGTCTTCATCTAACTGCTGCATTGGCCCTTAGTTTACCTCAAATTGAACTGGCAATTTTTCACTCTTACCTGTAGGACTACTGATCCATCAGGATTATGTTCAAGCAAGTGTATGAGTTTTGGATACATAGCTGTAGGTGCCTGCCTTTTCATGAATATACTGGAAGACACTTTGTTTTGGGTGTGCCACACGTTTGTGGAAAATGTAATGCGATGTCTTTTTCCAGATCTCTAATAAATGCAATGTGAATTTCTTTGTTAATTTTTTAGCTTAGTCTGCTTGTCTCTTCAGCAGATGGACACTTCCTACTGTGCAGTTGTACTGTGTACACTAATCTACTCTAACCCCATCCAGCTCAGTCCACATCCATCTCTTACTGAAAGGATGTCAGTACAGACGATTCTAAATGGACTAGCAAAGTTTGTTTTAGCTTTAAGTGACACAAGCAAAGTTACATCTTGTTAAATGATATTTGAGAGGAGTGAGACCTCTCTGTGGAAAATATCTCCAAAACAAGGAAGTCATATCAAAATAATCTAGATTGATAAATAGCCCCGCAGATAAAAATATATACATATTATTTAGAAGTAAAGTGTTCTTCTAAGTTTAAATTCCACTTGTTTACACAATCAAAGGAGACATCTCAAAAATCCCTGTGAGTGAGCATCACTCTCAAAAACAAAGTCTCCCAGTCTGCCTTTCTATAAGCATCATTTACTACAACCGTAAGACATACAGAGAAGGCTATTGTTCATGGGAGAAGGGTGGTGGAGAAGGGTGGTGGAGAAGGGTGGTGGGGGTGGGTTGGGTGGGGTATTTTGACTGAAAAGCATGAATAGAAAGGAAAGAGAAAACTGCAGTGCTATAGTACTCATGGCATTTGCAACAACACCTGCCTGCAAAAACCAATCTTACCCTTTGGTGAAAACAAGCATATAATTCATGGGGACATGCGGAGCACAATGAATACAAAGGAGACAGTGGACCGTTCTAATGTCTTTTACTTTTTTCCAACCCTGGTCCCTTCAGGCAGACAGCCATTACCCATCCACACGAAAAACTCTTCAGACAGCTTGGAAAATTCCTGAAGAAAAGACAAACCATCTTCGTCTGTCCTCCTGAGTGATCAGTTAACTATGCATTTGCACACAGAGGAAATTGAAAACAAAGTGGAAGCCTCAGGGCTATGTCTTTCCAGTGTGCAGAAAGCGGGGTGGGAGGAACTGCGACCATCAAACTGGATATGGAAGCTTGTGTTGAGTTACTCTGGTTGTAAATGGTCCCAGGGAGAGAGGAATTTACAATCCTGGCATAAATCACACAACAGTTTGCCATGCTTATTCTTTGTTAAACAAAGAATAAGCACAGCGAAATAAATCTGGCATGATAAAATCTGGATCAATTTCTGTATAAATGAGATAGATAGATGAGATAGTGCCATTTTTTGAGTCATGCAGACCTTACCTGTCTTTATCTACACACTATGCATCCATGAGAAAATCTTAAGTCATGCAAAAGACGTGCTTTTTAACCCATAACTTTGAATATTCTATTCAGCATAGCACGTCTTAAAATATACGCCATTACAGGGCTAACATTATCTCCAAGTTTAAGGTTAGATTAAATGGCCGTAAACACCACCTGCAGGGCGCTGCTCTGAAATAACCTGAATGTCAGAACACAACGTCACTAATCTAACTCCAGTAAACAACAATGAAAATGAGATGTACAGTAGATGCAAAGCTGAGACTTCTGTGCCTTTAGAAAAGCTTAAAAATAAGGCTAAAAAAGGTTTCCATTCCACGGGATGTGTGATGAAACACATGGAAATGATCAAAACATTGAAACTGATGATCTGAAATAAGGAACACAGATTTTCTGAAATCTTCAAGAATTTTCTGCCTGCATGTATTTGAAAGATGATAGCAGCAATTAATCTATGTTGGATGGCAGTAGACATTCTTTCATTCAAAGTAGTGAAAAAAATCTCAAATATGATGTTATGGTTAAATAAATCTATTATTACCTTAACCAAGGGTGATTTCTTTCACCCACTTTTATAGGTTTTGTTTAGTTTCTCAGGAAATAACATGAATTTCATAAGGGAAACAAAAGTATTCAGGGGATTGGTATCATTTGGTATGTGCAATGGATACAGATCAAGACAAAAATATGGGTCGATTAGATTTAAATCTGCCATCATAAGGTGTAATCTGTCCTGTATATAGTGATTGATGATTGATGATTGATGATGCACCAGTCATACAAGACTTTAAATCTGAAACAATGCAACTGTTCAGGTTTTAGTGACAGTGGCGTAAGTAAAAATGGGCTTTATGGTTGCATTTTAAGTTTGGGAAACTCCTAAGAGACAATAAAAAGTTTCAAGACTTACCTACAGTAACAGCTGATCAAATTTCACATCCTAACAACAGACAGTAAACTCTTAGTTATTAGTCTGGATTGATTATTTAACACCGACACATTCATCAGCATCTCAAGGCAACAGGGAACCAGATGAAGGCACCCAGTGGGGACGGAGTGACCTCTGACCCCGTGAGGAACACCTCACCAATGTCTGGTGGAGCTAAAGTTAATTAGCAAATCAGTCAATTACCAAACTGATAAGAGACAACATCTGGAATAAAAGTAAAACCTTAACATTTATCGGGACATCTCAAAGGAAAACCAGCTAAATGTTGTAAACGTTTACCAGTGTTTTAACTTTAAAGGGGAAACACCATAAATGGACAAAGTTTCTACGTTGACAAATCGTCCACTTATATCGGGGGGAGCTACAACAGCAGTTTGTCTCCACCAGACATTCGTGATCCTGAAGCAGAAGAAGTCATAAATCACAGCCGAACTTCCACCGACTGGCTTACCGAAAGCTGCTCGAATAAATGAACGAGGTATCCGTTAGTTTCCTCCTTCAGACATCTATAAAAACTCCACAGAGATCGGTTGCTTAACTTCTCCGCGTCCACAGGCACCACTCCAAGCCTCGTCCGTCCACATAGCTACGCCATGATGTGACGAGAATGCTGGAAAAGTTGTGACGTCATGACTGGAAAACCCCGCCCCGCTGCCGCCGGATTGGCGGCTGGAGCGGGAGTGTGTCCTGGTGGTGTGGACGCGCATTACCGCCAATGTGCTGGGATTTTAAAAAATAATCATTTCAGTCCTTTTATGACGCAACCCTTTTCACAATGTTAAAAAATAACAAATTAAATATTGTTTGAAATAGTTTGTGTGTTCAGGGTAGAATTAGATATATACCATATGAGGATACAAAAATATATCAAAACAAGTAGAAGAAGAAGTATATATAGGGGAAATTACATAGTCACTCAGGTTAGTATTTTTAACAGTATACAGGCCCCCTGAACACAGCACAGAAGGGGGCCTGTAAGCATGCAGTTAATACATACACATCAAACTACACACATTGGGAGGCAGAGTGACGGCCAGCGGCTTCTGGAACACGCCCCAATCTAGCATCTTGTTGGGGGGACGCGCACCTTGGTCAAGGGCAACTCGGTAGTGGCTGGGAGGTGAGCTGACACCTCCCACCGTCAGCTCACACTCCTGACATCATGGAGGGATCCACCGATGGCTGGGGCGATCTGTCTACGAGACATCTGCTCTACCGCTGAGCCACTGCTGCCCAAAAGTATCAATGCAGTCAGGGACTGCAACATCCCGCGACACCCCTGAATTCAAAATTTTACCCTTACCTACTTACATAGGTCAAAGATCAAAGCTAGAGCTCTGACCAACTTTCATAGATCAAAGCAGTAGCTTTGATCTATGGTCTTACTCACACTGGCTTTCTCCCTCGTCTTTCTATCTTATCAGGTTCCTGAGTGTACAAAAGTTAAAATTTGACCTTGACCTGGTTTTCACCAAGGTCAAGGTCATCATCATCTCAGTTTTGTATGTTAGCTAAATCAATCATCCCCTCATAGTGTGGTCCACCTAACATCCTAGACCATGAAAACCTCCCACAGAGTTAGATTAGTATCATCATTAATGCTTTCTTTGTGAAACTCTATTTGAATTTTTTAAAATATTCCTGCTTACATTTAAGTCAATACCAATAATGAACATATGAAAGCAAAAGATTCTGAATCCGAGATAAGATCTAGAAGGCTGGTGTAATGAGAAGCCCACAAGGTGGCATAGTTAGGTTACATTTATGAAGTGAGGAAGAGTTCAGCATGAGTGTGTTTCCTGTGTTGAGCACTTTGCTCTTAAAACGATATAACATAAGTGTAGTATAAATACAAGACAGGATAAGAGCAGGAGTGTTGAATATCACATAGAGATTGGGAAGTGGAAATGGAAGGAAAGCATTCACAACAACATACACTAACTGGATCTTTTCAGAGTCTGAAAATAAAACCGACCTAAAGGAAATACTAGGATGGGGGGGGGGGGCACACGCTTAATCCTGACTGACATATCAGCTGAACAGAGTTGGAAAAACAGAAATAGAATGGAGGCATTGGGATAATGAATAAAATCTTCATTTGACCACACAAAGGTCATCCACATAGTCAAAGCTGACATTTGGCAACAACTAGAGAAACATTTCAAGCAGTCAGCACTGAAGTGATATATCTGACACCTCAAGCAATGACAACTTTGACTTCACTATGTTCCATAGAGGGAGTGGGGATGTCTTTGAGAGCAACACAACTGGTTTTGTAAGAAATGAACAGAATTCATTGTAAACTGTATTATAAATATGATATTTAAACATATATCTTTGCCGATTTTGACCGCCACCACTGTGATGCTGTTATGTCCTAAACCAGGGGTTGGAAATTGTTATTCTTCTTTCAGATCCCAAAATATTACAAAGGCTGAGCCATCTTATATTTGTGCAGTAGCCTTTGTCCCTGCAGTGTACAACAAGCTGTCAGTAGGTTAATGCCTTGCCTGATGAAGTTAGGTTACATCAATCAAACAGTTTAATTTTAGCAATGACCTACACATATTCTGGTGTGTAATACAATGTAAAAACAGCTATTTCAATTCCAGGTTAATAGGTCAAATTTGTAGGACACTGAACAACTCAAAAGCCTTCGTTGCTCATGCCCTTTCAGCATCAGAAAGTGAATGAATGAAAATGACGTGAATGTGTTCTAAAAAAGAAAAAATCACACACCACAACGAGTGATCACAATTTTAAATGGTTCAAGATAGCTTAATGCTTTATTGAAGTAAAAGCACACAAGTATGAACAGTAAGAGGCATTTACAAGTCCTTAGTACAATTTCCATCTTATCTTTCATCTTATTGCCAACCAAAACTGATGCGTTTACCTCAAAATATAATCTGTTATATGTGTGTATGGAGAAAAATATCTCTAATATGTAAATTAAATAGTATGTAACTGTTTCATTATACAACAATACTGTAACCAGCAAGCAAATCAGTGAAAAGTGTGATATTGCTATCTAAAATGGAGGATAGGAGAAACAGTGGAATAAAAACAAAGTAACCAGGTGAAGTACAGATGACCAAGGACTGTCATTACATACACTACTTGACACAACATACTTAGATGCTTCCCACCACTGGTACTGGTTCAGTACCTTCTACTGACTCCTGGAACTGGACATCACACATATACTGATACTAAAGGCACACAGAAAAGATGTTACAGGCCTCAGTCATGGGGTGTCATCATTAGGTACAAGATGTTCACTGAACTATTCATTATAATCAGTCCTTTATTCGTCCCTCTTGCGAAAATTCTGTGAGCATCTTTTCCCTCCTGCAGGTTACTGTGGCCCCAAATAAAGACCAGTTGTTCCCACAAACAGAGAAAGTACAGCCAAGACAACAGCGTATTCTAAAGAGATGCTATCCAATTCTGGTAAACAGAAATGATCAAACAATAAAACTAAAGAAACAAACAAAATTAGTAAACATGGAAACAATCAGCAGAAGGAAAACAAAACTAAGGTAATGAATTAAAACTTTTCAAATATTAGTAAACCTACATCAAATTTTGTAGTGTCTATTTTGTAGCTGTGGTGTAAGTCTTCACAGTGAAGGAAGCTGTGTTGTTGGAACCACTGGGAAATTTCTGTCCACATACACATACATTAACAGGTTAATTTCTGTGATCCCAGTGAATAGAATACCCCACCTCAAGTCAACCATGTCTTCAAAATGTGGTGTCGCTCTTCTGGGGCCTCTTAACCTTCACAGTGCTGAGGACACATTCCAGCATCTCCCTGGTCCAATCATCATCCAGCGCTCCCTCTATGAACTCTTCGAGACTGATGACAGCTGCACACAGAACAAAGACAAATGCTGATTACAGTCAAAGAGCTCTGCAAGTGTTAACAGTAGTAGAAAAGAGTCTGATGTTTAATGTTGACTATCAACAGCAGATACAAAAATGTATGTAATCCATGAAGGAAGAACATTATAGTAGTTTTGTTTTTAAGCACTTCATGTAAGCATTATTCTGAGAATTACATTTTACCCTGAAATTCATTTAAAAATCAATGGATCATCTTTTTCCAAATTTTTTTTAATTCTAATTGCTCAACTAAATTTTTGGCCAATTCAAGCTTTTTTCTATTTCTGATTGCTATTCATCTTTATGAAGGGCAGATTTAATGCTAATCATTTTCATGTGAACTTTGGATACACTTGACTGAATTTTGTGAGTAGTTAAGAATTGAAAACAAAATCTTTTGAGAAATAGCATGATGCCGTGATAACAGGGTGACATTGGGAGGTGTTAGTTGCTATTTTAATGATACCAAATGCACAAAGAAATTTAGATACTGTGGTGCTTGTGTAACATGTTGATAACTATATAAAAGTCTTTGTTTAGTAAGCGGAACAAAGGTGCACTTCAAGTATCCTATCACTATGTGGGTGAATGTGATTTGGTTTCATAGTGTAACGAAAGGACACCATAATTTCAAAGTAGGAAGTAGGAAAATATTTTTCTTACCGTTATTGTCTTTATCTAATCGCAGGAATATCCTGTTGGTGTACTCTTCAGCTGTTAGGGGGTTGGGTTTAGTTAATGCTGCTGCTACACTCATCTTATGAACAGCCTGTAAACGACAGAAAACACTGTGTTGGACTGAGATGTGGTATCGTCTCATGAAGATGAGGCTGGTATGTACTGTATGTAGAATGTGACATAGCAAAAGCAGACACACCTGCATTATCTCCAGCATTTCTCCTTTTGTAATGTTTCCATCTTTGTCTTTGTCATAGAGTTTAAACGACCACTGCAGCTTCTCCACAGCTGAACCTTCAACAAGCATGCTGATGGCCATGACATACTCCCTGAAGTCCACCACCCCGTCCTGAAGAAAAACACTTGGTATTAAAACACTACTCAATGTTTGCTATTTGCATTTTGTTGGTTGTTTTAACCTAATGATGCATTGCTACTATCCATGATCATTGTAGGATTCCTTCCAGACTCAAATACAAGAGCTAAAGTCATTCACTTCCTTGGCTTACCCCATTACTGTCCAATGTGCGGAATATCTCTTCTGCGTACTCAGCTGACTCACTGCCCACTGTCCCATTGCAGAAATGCCTCTGGAACTCATGAAGAGTGATCAGTCCACTCGGACACTCATTGATAAACTTTCTAATGCATCAAAACAAAGATTACACTTTTGTACTGAAGGGAGAATCACTTTATAATCTAGAGGCAGTTTGGAGAAAAAGTCAGATTCACAGCAGAATAACAGTCACTTTTCATTAAGAGGTAAGAGAATTAAGGTCAACCTGTCCCCAGCCTGTGGAGATTACACATTACATAGCTTGTTTACACACTGGAACATAATTAGACCAAATGATTTTGAACCACTTTTCTACTGCAGCACCAGTGATGTTCAATGGTGCATTGTTAGTGGGATGAAGTACGGCTAGAGACACTGCTCTTCTCCTTATAAAGGAATATATATGGAAAAAAATAGATTAAATAGAAAAAAAGGTTTTATAAATTCATCTGGTATAGTAAGTTAGACCATGTAACATTTAGCCACTAGAACACCCTTCAGATTTAATATGTACAAACAGTTTTAATTGTTCAAATGAGAGCTTAGAGCATTCCCATTCCCTCACCCTTTTCTTTCTTAAAACAAGTACTGTACATATTACCTGAATATTCACAGCACAAAATTTGAAGTGTGAAATTACAAGTACAAATATCACAGCAAAATCCAAGTCTTACCCAAACCATTCATACAATTCCAAAACATACGATCCCCCTCTCTGACATGGCAGGGTAGCAGCTTGGCCCATTCTGTGAAGGAGCAGCAGCCGCTGACATGCAGCAAATCCGTTTATGCCATGGCTGCACCAAGCACTATCTTATCACATTTGGAGAATTACACAGCCTTAATCTGCATAGGTGGCGGAGTGGTGATCTGAAGACAAAGGGGTTCATTGGAAAACAAATGTAATTACAAAACTTTAAAAACATTTTTTTTTAAAAAGCTGGTTAATTTCTTCTGAGAATAGGAAAAGTATTGAAAGAAATATTTCAAATCCATTGTTTTTTTGTTTGTTTGGATTTAATACAATTATTTTAAAATACATCCATATTTCCTGTTGCTAATTTGAATGAACTGATATTAATTTGACATTACAACCTGTGAAGTCAGTCCACAAAATACTGAATCACTGCAGCTCCAGTGCAATATCTGGAACAGAAACTTAAATATCAGCAAACACTAACCCTTTAAAGTGGCAGAAGTGATACAATGAAGGCAGTAACATACCACCAACAATCCAAAGTCCTCCCTCAAGTCAAATGGCTGTCAGGTGCAAGCACAAAATTAGCCTGTCCTCATTCCCCCAAACCTACTGATCCAAACAATTTTAAAAATGACTCAAATCAGGTCACAAAATCAAAACATGACGACACATAGGTTACAAAATCTAGTTTTATTGAAAATGGAGACAAAACCAAAGCACATGACCTCTCAGCAAGGGGTAGCACTTTGTCATCACCTGACAATATTTTAGCTTTCTGGGTAAAATACAACTACAACAGTGTAATGATTGAGTAAAATGCAAAAAGGGACTTTCTGAAAAACAACCAGTTTGTTTCCATGGCACAGCTCAATAGCTCTGGTTGTTTGGTTAGGTAGCGAATGCTGAAGCCAACATATACACATCTGTCAACAAACTTCCACTTCATTCATTCATTCATTGTGTGCAGTGCGCTATGTAGCATCAAGTCAATCCAGTGACGCTTTAGACCTCCTTCAGTCTGCAAAGGTGCCTAGTGGGGAGGTGGGCTCCTTAAGAAACACAGGTTTATTGTGTCCAAGCAGACGGTTTCAAAAGGCACTTCAGACACTGGTATCATCCACCGGCTCCTCGTAAATTCAAGCATTTGAGAGAAAATACAGTACTCCTCACCATTCACAACATTTATATGCTTGACACAAGAATTGTTCATGAAAAATCTTCAGTCCTCATGAGGTGACTATAACGTCTGAAACTGGATACCAGTGTGAAAGATGGCCTGTTATCAAAGCTATGAAGTTCCATTTATTGTCTATCTAGGCAGCAATACATCCACTGTGTTTGCCTGACTGGACTAGATAGTAATGATAGAGGGGGTAAGACACACAAACACAATTCAAACAAGTCTAAAAAAAAAAGGAAAAGGTCGTCTTACTGGGGTGAAAAATCAAAATCATTCAGGGTGGAATAAACATTTGACATACGTACACAACCAGGAACAGGGTGTGGAACGAGTCAAAAAGCTAACATAACTGGATGTCACCATGTTCCAATTTTATGATAATTTGCATTTTTCAAAACACAATTTGGGGTAAGAGTACGAAAGGAGTATATTTTTATAGACAATATAAATTTTTATACTGAACCTAAATAAACTACTGAGAATATTAACAATTTCTCCGCAATAATGTCTCCAATAATTGACAAATTTTTACTATATATGAACCATATTTATTTTGTCCTTTAAAACTCTGAGCTTATGGAATGATAGCTTTGCATAGCTTAGTCTTGCAATAAACCTACGAATAACAACATTGTGCCTCTGACACTTTCAGTGCATATTACATGGAACAACTGCTGAGGCTTACCAGCAAGACTGAAAAGCTGAGTGCCATGTAGGAGAGTGTGAGAAGACATGACTCAACCTGATGCAAAATACTGCTGCAGTCAAGAACTGCATCTCTGTGCTCAAAGGGGGGACCGCTGTTTCCTTCACTACCTGAGTTCTCACTGACCATCAGCCTCAAACACACGCTGATAAAATGTCACAGATGTGAAATGGGTTTGGTGCTCCGCCACTCAGCAAGAAATCTAAAGTGCTCCGTCACAACACACTTTTTACTTTGAAGTAATGGTATGGTGCTCATCAGTTCATAAATGTTATGTTGTTCTAACAGATTGATGAAGGCTGATCCCTTCCACCAAAAACTGTGAAGAATCTGGATTGTTCATTATGAAAAATGTATTTCTTCTTCATTCACAGACTGTTCCCTTAAACATACGGTAACATGGGGTCCATTCCATCATAAACCAAATCCTCACACAGTCCATGTCGAGATAATGTTGAACAGAAAATATGTGGCATACTGATGACTCAAAGCTGGAGGTTTCTGAAATGAGGTCTGCCTTGCTACTACCTACCTACATCCTGAGGCGTCATGGAAATGGGCCAGGTTGCTGTATCTTGCTCACATTTTAATCACACATACAGCACCTTATTAAATTGCAACCTTTAAAAAAAAAAGAAATGGATTCAGTGCAATTTCTTTGCTTTGCATTGTCACTCCCAATCTTTGTTCAAAGACAGGTATATAAGAGAATCATAAGCAGGAATCCCAAGCAAATGTACGTACATTAGTGTCATTTTTGTTCAGGGGTTCTTGAACTTCATGAGGCCTCTTCAGTCAAAAAGAGGACGACAGTAAATATGACAAAAAGAACTGAAACTGTTTCAGGGTGAAAAGACCTCTGGAAAGCTTTCGAGGCACATCCTCCCTTAACGTTATTGCTCTCCGTTAGAGCACAAACACCAACACCATGCAGCTTATGTGGAAAAAAGGGTTACTAATAAATAAAAAAAAAGATACATAAAAAAAGAGGAATGCTTCATTTCAATATAAGCATTCAAACAGTTTTTGTGATAAAAAAAGAAGGGTCCATGTATGTTTTCCAGTGTGTTGTAGTGTCACACCGTTAAGAGCAGATTCTATAGAGACCAGTGCATCTCTTCAAAGTCCACAGTTTCACCCAGGTTAGTGTCTGTCTCCAGGAGGCTCATGATCACTGCCATGGCAGCTTCATCGTTGCTGAGACTGCTAAGCCCTGGCCCAACAACGCTGTCCAAGTCCAGTTGGGAATTTTCAACTATGACAAGATGGGGCGATAGAAAAAAAAGAAAAACAGAGTAATTGAGTTTAGGAGAAAACTCAACATTGTCCGACATGAATTTCATAAATGATATTAAGAGGAGCAGAATTAATACCCATAAGTGTTTCTCCTCCTGAGAATCCAGCTCTCTGTGATCTGTCCTCTGAGTTGGACTTCAAGGACATGTCCATTTCTTCTGCCTCTCCATTTGGCACCTACATATTGTAAAGGGAACCAGTTACAGAATGGAAGGAGTTTAATAATTAGGACAAAGAGAGGAAGGACTTTAAATGGTGCTGGCTCTGATTATGCTTTCCAACGTCTGAAAAGAATTCAGACTTTTACCAGTACATAATACCATGACCACACAAAATATGGTTTTTCTACTAGCTTTACCCTGGTTATCATTGCAATGACCTCAGCACTGTAAAGCGCCTGTTTCAGTGATGAGAATATAATGGCACAGTGAAGATTTTTTTTTAAAAATACCATGAACTACTTTGAGTAAGATTTTTGAATATGTTTTACACAAGTACAGAAAAAGATAAATACAGGTAGTCCTCAAAATACAAACATTTGGAGATACAAACAAACAAGTGCCAGACAGACGTAAAGTTGAGTGAAATG
This sequence comes from Antennarius striatus, assembly GCF_040054535.1. NCBI lineage: Eukaryota > Metazoa > Chordata > Actinopteri > Lophiiformes > Antennariidae > Antennarius > Antennarius striatus. The sequence goes on from NC_090779.1 coordinate 13,948,246, forward strand.
ACGCAAACCTGATTTTTAGTTTTCTGTGTATTTTTTTTTTGGAAACTGACTTATAATCGACAACAACTTAACTCAAAATAACTTGTACCTGTATTGTATTTTATGTTGTGTTTATTTTACGTCCTGCAATTGTTTCTGGTAAGTCTAAGCAGGGCTTGAAATTAACTTTTTTTCTTGGTATCACTGGTGCTCCAAATTTAGAAGTTAGTAGCACCAGCAAAGACTTTAGGAGCACCTACCCAAAAGCAAGGCAGTGACGGAGCGATAGAGACCACTCCGTCCATCTCCGTTCCTCCTCTCTCCCTCGCCCAGGAGAGCAACCGCAGCTGCGCTCTCATTGTTTCCTGGCAGGACCGCAGGAGTGCTGTCTCACAAAAAAAGGCGCACCAGATTTTTTCCCCTAGTCGCACCGGTGCTCCCAAATATATTTAATAGTCGCACTGATAAAAGTTTGGGCGCATATGCGACCAAAATGGGTGCAATTTAGAGCCCTGCTAGGGAAATAGTACTTCCATATTTTGAGTAGTAACGGTGTTTAAATTACTTCAAAAGGCATTTATATGTGGAAATTTAATAAATAACGATTTGTGAAAAATTCAACTGACAAACAACCTTTCAAAACCAATTGTGTTCCTATGTTGAGGACAACCTTAATTAAACTTTAAATGAAAGCCAACTATAAGCAGTGCTTTAAAAAATTTCACTCAACTATGCTGGAGTCCTGATCAGACACGAGTATTAGGACTTACATTGTTACTGCTTTGATTGTGAGCCTGTTGACTCTTATCCTGTGGTAGACTGAAGGGGCTGACACTACCACTGGAAGGTGACGAGTTCATCCTAAAGACAAGACAACATTACTATGTGTGGACAAAACAGGACAAACTGGTCAAACTACAGGCTGAATCTCCTTCATCGATGTTCACACATCTGTTCGCGGTTGTGAGGTCTACCTGTTTAAATCCAGCAGCTCATTGGCAATCTGAGTCCCAATGCTCCCAGCATAAATCATAGCTCCAGGTGAAGTGGAGATGCCTGGGATGTCCGGAAGGGACTTGTTGGCATCTTCTAACAGAAATACATGTTACATTGAAAAGGAAAGGACATCTACTTTACAGAGCGCTATGACTGCACAATCTGCACTGACGAGTATCACAGGGCTTCAGACAAATGATAAGGAGTTCTTGATTTGAACTGACCTTCAGAAGTCTTGCCTGATGGTTCAGACTTGTTTCCCAACCAACTGGTTCGACTGGTTTCTTGCCTTATCAGGTAATGAGAAAGATGGAATACTGCTTAATATACTGCATATCTGAATCCATCTGGTCAGTGCAGACTGAGGGGAAGCATATACTCACGATATCACTGTGTTTGTTGACACTATGTATTCTACTTCTTTGGTCCAGGGATTCACAAAACTAAACCACTGACTTTGCAGAGTGACAAAAGAGCCATGTTTTGTTTTGAATTTATAGCAGTTCGTCTGTATTTTCTCTCTACTCCGTAACACTGTGGAGGAAAAACAGTGAAAAGACAAGTTAGAAGACTTAAGTTCAGAAACATTTTTCTTAACTGCACTATACGCCCAGTAACGTGTTACCAGTTAAACTCTTTCATTTTGAAACATTTCACCAAATGGAACTTACCTTTCCGATGTCTGTCAGCTAACTGCGGTAAGTCATCTTGATGGAAGTACTCATAGCATGATGTACCAAGTAATTCTTGGGGTAGATAACCAAGAATGGTTGTAGCTCTACAAAAGACGGCGTAATAATATGTTAAAAAGTTGTCGTGAAAACCAACGTATTACACATCATGTGACATGACATGTGCAGCAAAAAATTACAGAGTTAATTACCTTTGATCGACAAAGGTGAATTTGCCATCCATGGCATAGCGCGTGACAAACTCTGTGGGTTTCACTTGGACTTCTCCATTAACCTGGGCAGACGAATGGGAGTGGATGCGTCCCATCGCCACCAGGCAGCTGAAGTGGGAGCTATCCTGCTTGTCTCCCTCAGCCTCCCCTTCTGCTCCCAGCTGACTGGAAGGCCAGCTGCGCATGTAGCCCGTGCAGTGGACTGTGCAGTACTTCTGTGACTCTGTCGGCACGTGAAGACACATATTCACATATACATAAAACTAAAATTAACGTAATTTGTGAAACCTGCTCCCCTTAAAGTAATAGAACTGAAAAATCTGTTTTATCTTGTAAACCCAGCTGAGGTGAATTGCAGCTGATATTGGAACAATGGCGTTAATTGGAGTGAACAAGCTGTACGTAGAAAGAAGGGCTACAGCTGATACTACAGAAAATTAAAACATTACTGTCAGACAAACACTGGTTACAGGTTAAACACGGTTATCCCAGTAGATGATTTCTCTACCTTTCTTTTTGGAAGTGCTGGCTTGGAATTCTTTCTCTTCAACTTTGACAGAAACTTTATTGTACTTCATGCGACAGAAGAATGAACGTCGGGCACCTGAACACAGCCGCGTCGCACCGACTGGCAGGTCAGCCTGGACCTGTAGACCAGCTAGAGATCGGCAGTCTTGTTAAAAATGCTCTCAAAAACCCAAATACACACACATATCAAACTATTTGCTTTACTTTTAGCATCTATTAGCCTTTCACGTGGGTATAATTCTGAAGCTGACAGCTGTTCCTTCACTTTTCCCATGTCCTTTGGGTGTATATAATCAAACAGACTCTGTCCAATCAGCTCTGCCTGTAGAAAAAACAAACAGCTGATCAAACTTAGAAAAGAATATGTTAAAAAAATAAATAAATTTAAAAAATCAACATATTAAATCTAAATTAAATTCTCTTGACTAAATAAATTAACGTTGATTGTGGACTGATGCCCCAGGACACACAAGATACAGAGTGGAGCAGAGAATGTTTGTCAGGTTTATTTTAAGGGAAAACAAGCCAGAAAAAACTGCTTTGACGGACAGCTTAAGAAATTCATTTGACATCAAGAATCAAAAATGATATATAGACAACCATAAAATGAATGCAACCAATTGAAACTGAAATATGTGTCATTTAGAGATAAATACATTTTATGATCACATCATTATTCTCGGATGAATATTGTACTGTGAATTATGTGCACATTATGTTGAATGTGTCACTAAAAGTCCAAAGGAACAGATGGAATCTGACCCATCAGGTGTGTCCGGGGGCATCACATGAATAAAGATGCTGCAGAAACAGTAACAAATATAAAAGTGTTACCCGACTATAATTTAATATCTTCGTGACGGACTCTGAGACAAAAACTATTTTCCCACGATCACAGCCCACTACAAACAGGAACCCATCTGCAGCCTGCACGACAAATGCAGAAGCATTTTAATTATCATGAAAATCCAGCACATGAACTATAAAGAGAAAAACCTTAACAATGTTAAAATCAAATGCACGTTAACAATCTTGCTGTTTCTCTTGTGATACATTAACATGTAGTTTCAGATGAACAGAACCCACAGGGGGCATCTTAAGCTTGTAACCTGATCTGTGACTTGATTTAAATAGCCAGGTGCTTTTGTCAACCACATGCTTACCTTGAGGACAAGGTGTTTGAGCTCTTCATTGGGAAGGAAAGATGGTTTATAGTTGGACTCAGAAAAAGAGCTACCTGAACCTGAAAATGCAGACAAGTGTTCCACAGTCATCCATTACAAAATTACCATATTATTGTAGGACAGGTTTGGCAATCAGGTATGTGTAGAATAAATCTGGAATCTCCCCTTTGACTGTTGATATTTGGGAAATATGGCTGAACAACTGAAGTATAATCAGAATCTCAATACATCCTGAGGCAACAAGGTTAAAAAAAAGTGATGAAGAAAAGAAACTATGTGGAGGTGTGTAATTACTCTGTATGGAAAATAAAAACCAAACACATCTCAAGTTCACGTGAATTCAAGTAAATCTCTTTTTTTCCTTTTACAAAATATCGCTTTAACTTAAGTCCAGATGAAATGGTTTAGACCAGTTGTCCACAACCTGTTTTGTGCCAGGGACTGGTCTGAAGTCAGACAATATTTTCACGGGCCGGCCCTTAAGGTGTGGCAGATAAATATAACAAAATAAAACAATATGATCAGGATAAAAGCTTGAATTTTGCAGTTTTCTTTTTCTCTGAAGTCATAGGCTATATTTCTTCTTCCTCACTGTCTCTTTTACCTTGCGCAAAGAAACTTTCCAAAGACATGTGGTTTTTTTTTCGTTTTGCTAGCCCAAAAGTTTCCATTTAGTGGTAATGTATTTAAAAAATTTTTTTTTTTAAATATTTAGTTTCAATTTAGGGATAATGTATTATGTGTTACTTTAAGAGAGTAGCCATGTGACAAAGTCAACCGTCTTGACATGCGTCAGGAGTAACAGATGCGGCGGAAAGAAACAGGACATTGTTCAGAATCAGATAATAAATAAAATGGAAATAAGTTATAAATAAATACAACTATATTCTTTCTGTGAGGCCCGGCACCAATTGACTCACGGTACTGGTCTGGGGGTTGGGGACCACTTGCTTAGACAGTCCAAATAAAGAGTGTCATTAACCATAGCCCAGACAGGTTCTGCATGCAGTACAGCACCGTAGAGTAACATGACATCATATCAAAATATTGTCAAATAAACAAATCCAAGTAGCATCACGAGGAGTGAATTTTTCAACATTAATGTCCAACAGTTGCCGTGGTACCTTTGAGGGATTTGAGGTGCTGCACAGCCATCCTCAGTACGGTGAGTTTGTCGAGCTTCCGGGACATGGGGTTACACGTGGGGATCATCACTGATAGCTTGTCAATGAGATTGTTCATTTTGTCTCGTCTCCTCTTCTCAATTTGGCTGTGTGGCTCCCTTCAGACACATTAGATAATAAACCATTTACAAAATACAAAGGAGATTTCGTCTTGTCAAATAAACTACTGAGAAAAATAATCAACGATACTGTAACACTGTTGGTAATCTGACTAGAACATGTCAAACATGCAGTGGTGAAAAATATAACCTACCTGAAGCATTTAATTTTGAGATGCTGGTCATCTCCATCTGACCTGTAGAGCAAAAACAACCCAACTGAAATGTATTTTACACAAGAGGTGTAACATAATGTCATTTATCAGTGATCCATTAATATCAGCAGCACATTTTCAATTGAAACTTTACCCTAATCCATTTTACTGATCTGATCACCGACTATAAACTGCGACCTGATCCAAACCCAGATTTGTGATCAGTGTGGCCCTTCATTTGACACATTTACCAGAGCAAAGCTCTGAAAGCTCTTCATCAGTGCACTGTACCCATTTTGGTCCTCTTCCATATCTGCATCAGGAGTGGCAGTGGATTTTCTATCCCTGTAAAAGCAAATCAGTTTCTATCAAAGCCATGCAGAACAATTTAGGTCACTGGATGAATGACAGTTTATGTACACCAAACTGTGTCATTCAATCTACTTACTGGTTGTCGATGCTGCCCTTGCGCTTTCGGGGCATCTCCATACTCAAGGAAAAGCCAGCCGCTGAGGACGAGGTCATCAGGCCGCTCAGAGACATGGAGCTGCATTGGTTTTCCTCAACCAGCACATTTTCTGAAACATAAAACACAATGATTTGTTAATTAGCCATTTTATTTTCCATATTACACAGATCTAAGAAATATGTTTTCATGTTAATCCTCAGGTTTGATGACAATATAAATCTCCCAGTATACAATCTTGTAAGCTTTTATACCCTTTTAGCTATGGACCGTCACTAAACAGGAAATTCATGTTCTTGCTCAAAGTTAGGCTGACAGAAATTTTGTGTGTCTTTAAAAAGTCTCAAAACTTCTATTTTAAACTGAAAAAAAAAACACACAAGGGTTTTTGACAGCTTAACAATTTACATTAGAAGTGTTAAACCATATATTTATCTTATAAAATACCAAAAACCAAAGGCTACTGAAGGAAGAGCAACAGTCTAATAATTTTACAGACTCATATCTTGTGTCATGACTCCTAGTTAGGATTCAGAAACCTGTTTGATGGAAATACCTGCACATCATCCGTTGTCCACAGGTACCTTTGCTGTTCTGCATCGACTTCATAGACCTCAAGATGACTATTGAGATTACTTAGAAACAATGCATCATTCATCCTAGCAACGTGCAGAACTATGTGGACTGGAACTCAGTGGTGTCCTCTGGAGTGCAAGTGAACGTGTGGGAGAGAAACTTGAGAGCACAGCACGAGACAGATATCCATGGCCCCTATTTTTAACTTTGTTCCACAGATCCTGTGACCCAAATAGCCCTTAACCGATCAGCAACAACCAGATTTTTAATCCCGCTCCCGCTGTAAAGATCTGTTGGATTACGGGGTTAGTGAAGCCAAGAGATGACTGGACATCAGGGCCTGCAGACACTCTGCCAACAACCAGAAAGCCTCTCTCCTGCTCACGTGTTCACTGACTCACTCATTCACTCAGTTTCATGAATGAGCATCTGTTGAACCTACAAAGTCCCACAAGATGAACTGCATTTGAAACTGAAAATTGTCACACAATGATAGTATCTCATTAAAAGTGCAGGGCGTGTTTGTTATTAAATCTTTCATTATATTTTCTTTGAAATTGATCAATTTATGGCCAGAGGAATTGCAAAAACATTTTAATCTGCACTACAATGGCTGTGTTGTTAAAATACATCACAAACCACCCTATTTGACATTGATGAAGTTAATCATACACACACAGCTGCCCAGTAAGTCCACAGTCTCTTGTTATAAACAACACAATATCTTGATTCGGTTGTACTTAATCATTACCGGACTGGTTATGATAATACACAGGTAACTACCATTCATACCATTGAATGTGTTGTCAGGCAGAAAAAAACTCATTCTACATGGCATCTAAATAAGAACAAGGACAAGAAACCAGTTTATTAACCATTGCATTAATTCAAATGTTACAGATAATTTGAGTTAAAAAATATTTAAGTACAAAATAAGAGATCATTAGTTTCATGCAGTCAGTAAAATAACCACTGTGTATAAGGAATTGTTCAAACCACCTTCCAAGGAAGGTCTTTTTTTTTTTTAAACAAAGCGGTCATGTTTAATACAATCGAGCTTTACAACTCTGAGTATTTGCTGCTTCTATTTATTTCTTTGGACTGTTTGTTCCCATATTTTCTGAGCACTTTGGTGAAAACAGATATTTTATTAGTCTGCCAGGTCAAAAACCAAGATACACAATCGATTGTAATCACTAACCTTAATCAGGATTGTATATTTGAATACATCATTTAGTGACGTGTAACTACCACTTTGTAAATATATCAGTAGTCTCTATACTTCGAAACACTACCTCATGGAATTTTATGGAGTTGGAAGTGTGCTATTTTTTTTAAAAAGTATAATTTAAATTTATTCCAACCTCTATCACCGGGATAAATAGGACAGCCACACTTAATTTTGATCAATATTCCATACAATCTGAAAATGTAAATATTTTTCAATTAACAAATGTGATTGTTGGACACAGGAAGTCTCCTGTCAACTCCAGGCTGCTTGAGGACAGGGCGCTACACTGAGTGGCACTCAGCACAATTTAGATTTCAGCACATCATTTTAAATGTATACTTTCGTGAATGAATGAATTTCGCTTCTATGTGCATAAAAGCACAGACTCTAACCCGGAGCGGTCAGCAGCACGGACACAGGCCGGACCGGACCGACACCGCTGCAGCTAACAGCTCCGTCTAGTTAGGCCTAAGCAGTACCAAGCGATTAACTATCATTTATAACACACTGTAATGACAGTTCAATCACAAACCATGGAGAAACAAAACCATGATTAAAATAACAAGAGTCAAACTGTGCTGATCTGTGAACCGACCGAAGACAGCCTCGACCAATTCGACTCCATTGCCCCGGTAAGCAGGCCTAGCTAAGTTAACATTTGCGTGGATCAGTTATTAAGGTCAACATTAGCAGGGAATACACACATTTTATTTATTGATATAATTAATGACAACGGCAAACCAAAATATATTATTAGTCCTACTACACAATAACCTGAATTGAGAAAAAAACATCGTGCAGCGTTACATAAATGGCGTAGAGGGCGAGTTTGCTCTAGTGATCTACTGACCTAGTTTCAGGGATGGCTCCAAGTTACAGCCAACTACTGATACGTGTCTCAAATCACATTGATTCCTTTCTCCTTTTTTTTTTTCTTTTTTTTTTTATAAATCTCGATGCCGCAAATCATTTGCTCATCCGCTGATAAGAATCGATTGGAGAATGGCTGTTTTCGAGGTTTCGATTACCTGCCGGTTCATCTCCCGCTCTGTCACCGCCGCCGGGCGCTGCATTCCTGTCCGACATGGCTGGAGCCGGAGCCGGTGCGCTGGAGCACAGGACTCCAATGCATGGATAAGGCCGTCGACTACTCTAAGATGATGCTGGATTTATAAAACGTGTTGTGGGGGAGACGACCCGACGCCAGAATGGTGTACTATTGTGTTTTGTATGTCCTTAATAAGTGAGAAAAGCGATAGTGTGAAATACTGCTGCTCTTGGAGGCTTCACAGCAACAACAGACTGGAGGGACGCAGAATCTCCTCCTACCTCTGCGGCCTGGCCGCTGCTGTGATGCCTTCACGACCGTAGGACAATCTGCCGCCTTCCTGCCGCCTTCACAGCAGGAATATTCTATTTTACCACCTGGTGAACAGTCAATGAGATACATCTATTTAGTTTAAAATTTATTTGATAAAACATTGAATATGCAACTCCAATAATAATAGGTAGTAAAAGGTGGATCGAGTAATAAAATATTTTCAATAAAATGATAACAAAATGTTGACTATGACTATGACTAGAGCATCTATGTTATTTAATTATCCATTCTCTCAATGCGTCCTTTAGTTTCCATATATGTTTCACTGAGATCTGTTTAGGATTATCAAATGCCCACTGATCATTTTGCCAGGTATGCTCTCTTCTGATGTTATTTGACTTGTCATTTTTAGTCCTGTGTTCTATGACTATAAATTTCGTTAATGTTTTAAAGCTCGTAGAGGAGACAGTTGGTCTGTCTGTTAACAGAATTACATAAACCTCTTCTTCACTTCATCCTGACTAATCTTTGTTACTTCCTGGTCCACAACAGCCACCTCTTCTAGCCTTTCTCTCTCTCATTTTCCTTGTTCATCAACTCTTCAAAGTACTCTTTCCATCTTCCCATCACACTAGTGGCACCTGTCAATAGACTTCCGTCCCTATCCTTAATCACCCTAACCTGCTGCACGTCCTTCCCATCTCTGTCTCTCTGTCTTGCCAAACTGTATAAATCAGTCTCCCTCCTTACTGTCCAACCTAGCATGCAAGTCATCATAAGCTCTTTGTTTGGGCTTCACTCCGTCTTCTTTCTCCTTACGCTGCATTACCCTGTACTTCTGTCTACTCTCCTCAGTCCTCTCAGTGTCCCACTTCCTCTTAGCTAACGTCTTTCTCTGTATACACTCCTGTACCTCCTCATTCCACCACCAAGTCTCCTTATCTACATTCCTTCCAGATGACACACCAAGTACTCTCCTACCTGTCTCCCTGATCACATTAGCTGTAGTTTTCAAGTCATCTGGAAGCACCTCCTGACCACCCAGAGCCTGTCTTAACTCCCTCCTGAAAGTAATGCAACACTCTTCCTTTTTCAGCTTCCACCATTTTTTCCTCTGCTCTGCCTTTGCCCTCTTCATCTTCCTCACCACCAGAGTCATCCTACACACCACCATTCTATGCTGTTTGGCTACACTCTCACCTACCACTACTTTGCAGTCACTGATCTCCTTCAGATTACACCATCTACACAAGATGTAGTCTACCTGTGTGCTCCTACCGCCACTCTTATAGGTCACCCTATGTTCCTGCCTGTTCTGAATGAAAGTATTCACTATAGCCATTTCCATCCTTTTTGCAAAGTCAACTACCATCTGTTCTTCTGCCTTCCTCTCCTGGCCATCACCTCCTCATCACCTCTGTTTCCTGCACCAACATGTCCATTGAAGTCTGCTCCAATGACAATTCTCTCACTTCTAGCCTTGCTCTGCATCACTTCATCAAAGTCCAACCAGAATTTCTCCTTCTCTTCCAGCTCACATCCTACCTGTGGAGCATACCCACTAACAACATTGAACATTACACCTTTGATTTCTAGCTTCAGGCTCATCACTCTATCTGACACTCTTTTTACCTCCAAGACATTCCTAGCAAACTTCTCTTTCAAGATAACTCCTACTTCATTTCTCTTCCTATCTATACCATGATAGAACAACTTGAACCCTGCTCCTAAACTTCTAGCCTTGCTACCTTTCCACCTGGATCCCCTGGACACACAGTATGTCTACCTTCCTCCTTTGTATCTTGTCAACCAACTCTACCTTTTCCTGTCATAGTTCCAAGATTCAACATCCCTACTCTCAGTCCTATACTCTTGGTGTTCCTCTTCTCTCTCGTCCTACAAACACACTTTCCTCCGCTCCTTCTTTGACCAACAGTAGTCCAATTTCCACCGGCACTCTGTAGGTCAACAGCACTGATGGCGGTTGTTGTTAACCCGGGCCTCGACTGATCCGGTATGGAAGTCATAGGTTTGATTCGCATGTTTGATTTCGCAACAGTTTTACATCGGATGCCCTTCCTGACACAACCCTCTGTATTTATCCGGGCTTGGGACGGGCACTGGCTTGTGCCCTATTGCGGCTACATTAGAATTGCTACTTGATTAAATTTCATCAAATTTAGGGTTGGGCATATGACGTGAGGGAACCCATTTAATTTCAGTATAAAAATAATAATAATAATGATAATTGTTATTTTCATCATCTGTTCCTTATCTCCATTGCTGTTGATGCGGAATGAACTAATGCGCCAATATTTGTTTTGGTAGCAGGTTCACATACTTCAAATTCATTCATTCATTCATTTTCCAACCCGCTTAATCTGCTAACGCAGGTCGCGGGGTAGCCAGTGCCTATCCTGGCAGTCTCAGGGCGTGAGGCAGGGGACACTCCGGGCACGACGCCAGTGTACCGCGGAGCCACATAGAAACAAACAAACAACCATTCACACACACACACACACACACACACACACACACACACTCCTACGGTCAATTTGGGACCAGCCAATCAACCTGAAGCGCATGCTTTTGGAGGTGGGAGGAAGCCGGAGAACCCGGAGAGAACCCACGCAGACACGGGGAGAGCATGCGAACTCCGCACAGAGCGGGACTCGAACCCGGGTCCGCCGTGTTGTGAGGCAGCAGCGCTAACCACTGCGCCACCGTGCCGTCCTATACTTCAAATTATCTTTTTAAAATTATATTTTTTTTTAGCAATGACAAGAAGGTTTTAAATTGCTAAATGTAATAACAAGTTTATTTACAAATGAAAAATGCAAATATTCAAGAGATGGTTTTCTCCTGATGCCATAAATAAATTATACTTTTTGAAATAGAGTGGGAAATTAAGTGATGCATTAAAATTGATTTAATGATCGTGCAGGTATCAAATGTTTTGGGGGTTTTTTTAACTGCGAGGTGATGTGGGCTATTGTAGAAAAAAGAAATTTCGTTTTAACAGTGAGCAGGAGTGACAACTACTTGGACACCGTACACATTTCAAACACTGGGTGGCAGTCATGACTTACTTAGAATGGACAGACAGAAATTTGACACATCATTTTGAATCCCAAGGCAAATTTTAAAGTTTCAGGAACAATACAGTAAAAAAAAAAGTATATGAATATGTAATTTCCAGCTTTTCTAGATTCTGTGTCATTTTGATGTACATTCCTTTTACCTTACTGCATACAGTGATTATACTTTTCCAGCAGTTATTTATTGAAATAAAATTTAATAATTGAAGCATTAGATGTTTGCTAGTTGACTATTATTTTGCTCATCTCAAATATAAATTCATTAATCACTAACTTTGTGTATCATAACAAATCATGTCTAAAACAGAATGCTACCTGAAGTTCATGCTATTCAGTAACTATTAAAAAAAAAGATGATAGTTCTTGTGCATTGACATTTCTGGTAAAAAGAACCTTGTTTATTGAACATGTGTCCACTAGGTATTGAGCCTTGAGTTTATTCATGGGGTGCAGCAGGTGGAGTACCAGTCCAACCCTTGGCAGTCGTTCTGCAACAGCTCTTTGCTAAAACAGGCTATTAAGCCTCGGCCCACACCATCTAGTCTACTGTTTAAAATTTAAAACCTCTCTGCAATGTTGCATATCAATTATCTATTAAACAAAAAAAGTTAGACCCCCTCTGGAAAATGAGCTTTTCAGGGAAATGCACAGCCTCAGCTGAAGCAGAGAAGATTTTTGAAACTGTACTCAATGATGAGCTGGAAGCTTGAAGGCTCTGTCTTCAGTTTCATAGAATCCCATTTTGCACCATGCGATCCAGCTCCTGTCTCTTGTCCGTGTAACTTCTCAAGCTTATATATATTTAATTGCTGGTCCACTGGGGCCGCTGTCACACGAACCTAAGTAGTTGAATAGGTGGCGAAGGGGAGGTGATAGTGATGATGATGAGTATAGCGAGGGGCTGGGTTTTAGGAAACCAGCTTCACCTGCCCCTCCTCAGTAGAAATAGATGGGTTATGAAATAGAGAGGAAATCTATGCGGTTCATTCAGTCCAGCTGCGGACAAAAGGAGGCTAATAATGTCTAGGAACTAAAACCTGGCTCTCATCTTTATTCATCAGTTTTTCTCCAAACTGGATCTTCCAGGGATGAAACAGGCAGCCTCTGACTGCATCCTGGTTTGGACACAGAGGAATAACTTAATGTCATCCTTCATTCCAAGTCTACTCTGAATCTTCTCACAACGAAGAGAGATAATGAGAAAGTCAGTCTTATTTTTGAGGAACAAGTGGCAGCACTGAAAGGTGGAGCCAATAGGTGCCAAACTCAAGCAGGATGAACAGCTTCTAGTGGATTCTTTTTTCCTTTCTTCAAACAAAGTGTAGCAGTGAGGTATCAATTCAACATTTTGAGGTTAAAGGATAAAACACACAAAGTCACAAAGAGAAATGTCTTTTGGTGGGTTGACTGGACTGAAAGAACAGGTGTTTAAGCCTGGGAAACAAGAAATGAAGAACACAGTGGGGGATTCTCTTGGAAAACTGCAAAGGTGAGAGGAGGACGTTTGAACCACACTCTGGCTTTTTAATTTTTTTAGAATTGAAATCTATGCATGAAATAAGCATCTTATCAATCATTTTTATCAAGAGTGGCTTCACTTTCATAATAATTTCACAGCATTAAACATAGAGGCTTGACACGAGCTGTGAGAACACATTAAGCCCAGCGTGCTTTCAGAGATCCTGACGATAAATAAATATTTGATTCTTGCACTTGCTTGGAAATGCCCATGATATGATATCAGATTTTATTTTAAGACATTAATACATAATTCATATCTGATACATATGTAATGTGTGTGCGTGCGTGCATGCGTGGGTGTGTGTGTGTGGGTGGGTGGAGGCGGTGGGGGTATATCAAAGATCTTTGTCATTTTCAGAGATAAAGCACCAAGTAGGCAATTTCCTGTAAAATTAATTTTGTGTGTGTATTGTCAATGTGCATGATCTTTTATCATGCATCATAAGATGGGAATTGAAATGTAAAATGAATAAATGTTCTATCTTTACACTTAATTAATGTGTAAGAATGCACGTGTGTTCTCACTTTTACTTTATTTGCTGGACCTTATGCTAGAAATTCACATATATTCCTTTTAAATGTGCCAAAACAAACAAAATGCTTAAACTTTATTGAACGGTTATAATTTGTTTTTAAAATTTTAATACAAATTAGTTTGTGATGTCGATCCTGATATGCTCTTTTATAGGAGACGCTGCCACACACACTGCAGAAAGTTAGAAACTGTAACAGTATACACTAAATATATTTCCTGTTAAACTTCATATTTCATTTGTGTATCCATTTTCTTTATTGCTAATCCTGTTCCCACTTTGGCGATGTGTTGTAAGCATTTCATTTCATTTCATACAAAAATACAACATAATTAAATAGAAAAAATAATTCTTGTCACTTTACAGACGTCAGTGATACTTGGAACAATAACAAAAGAGGTGTGAGATTTAATTTTAAAAAAGTAGAGACAATTCTGAACCTAGTTTCTTGCCATAATGAGACCTGGTGAAGGTACATACAAGCCCTTCATGTGAGCGTGGGAACATGATCAGTGGATCTGTGTGGTGGAGAGTGACGGACCAGAAGGTAGTTCAGACAATCACATGCTCTTTGCGTCTCAGGAAAATAGATGGCAGCAATGTAGCTGAAGAGGACACCATTGAGCTGACGGAGGACGGCCGTCCGGTGGCATCAACACCCCGTCGTGCCCCACTGCTGGACTGCAGTTGTGGTGGCCTACCAAAGCGTTACATCATCGCCATTCTCAGCGGGTTGGGCTTCTGCATCTCCTTTGGCATTCGTTGCAACCTTGGTGTTGCCATTGTGGAGATGGTGAATAACAACACCATCTATATCAACGGGACCCCCGTTCTTCAGGTAGCTGGTTTAAACTACACCCCAAAGTTACTGACCCTTTAGAACATGAGTAACGTTTTTTTTTTGCTGCTGTGGAAAAATCTCTGGGGATAATCTGATTACGAGGACAACCAAAACTAAAATGTAGTTTTTCGTAAACTTTTTTTTATGATGTATTTGAGATACAGTGAGTAGAATACAAGAAAGAATGCAGTTTTGGCAGTCAATGAGTAAATATTAGTTTGTCTCTGTTTTTTCTCTCTTCAGAGAGCTCAGTTTAACTGGGACCCAGAGACAGTGGGGCTTATCCATGGCTCATTCTTCTGGGGTTACATTGTCACTCAAATCCCCGGTGGTTTCATCTCCAACAAGCTATTTGCCAACAGGTAACATGCACTTAATGACATGTAAATACAGCTGATACCGGTGGTCCTGAGACAAACACCAGTGCTGAGGCGCACAGACACGCATTGCAGTTTTTTTATACAGTTGAAGTCACACTTGCTGAAGGCCTGAAGCTCATGTTAAGGAATTATTACAAGCAGACTAAAAACAGTTGTGGGGAGAGCACCTCTCCTCAGTCCATGTGGTTAAAGGGTTAAAGCTGTACGGTGTTGACTACTGCTGATGGAGCAGATAACAGCCTGTAATAAAAGCTTCACAGGAAAAGAGGACACGCCACTGACAGAGTTAATAATGAAAGATCTTGCCTCTGATTTCTTTCTGAAACACCAGCTGGAATATTGCAAGTGTCACTTACCCACTGTTTTGGAAAAAGGGAAGGATGGGGGGATGAGATGAAGGAGAAAAGAAAAACAGCACTGTGGTGAAGGAGCAGAAACTCTTGGATTGAATGGGATGCCTTTATCTTAGTGTGTGAAAAGCAAAGGTATGAGATCTTTCTTATTAAATGCCTGACTGAGATGCTCTGATGGTGAGATATCTGGAGATATGCTTGACAGCCAATATGAGACATCTACACTGGGAGTCAGGGGCTGAATAGCATGTTTTGTTTTGTTGAAAATAGATCTGACAACTGTCACTATCTCGGTTAGGGCTATGATTTCCTAATGCTTTCTCAGGGTGTCCTCTTGAAAGAATAATACCAGGTTTGCATCAACAGTCATTGGATGCTATAAATTTAATTCTCTGTGGATAAATTTCACAATTTTGTCATTCAGTTGTAAGTCGTGAGTCTTACTGAAATACTAGGTTAGGTTACTGGTGCAATGATCCATTCTTCCATCTATTGTCTTCCCTTATTCCAAGTCATGTTTGACAGCCAGGCGTTAGACATTCCCCGCTGCTCAGCAACATGCCCGTAAAAAGAAGATGCACTGGAGGCATTCAAATCAGATTCTCAGAACAAATTCGTTCAGTCCTTTCATTGTGAAGTGAGGGTTCTCTGCTGATTTTCCTCTGGATGTCCAATCTCCTGACAAGCCCTCCAAGGCTGAGCTCAACAAACCTATGGAAGAGGTTTTCTTGTTGGCCTTTATCTTTTTTGACCTTTTTGGTCTCTCTTCCTTGTTTTGAACAGAGTTTATGTTCCTTAACCATAGCCTCAGATTGAGAGGTGTCGACTGTCATCCTGGTTGCTTTACACCAATGCTAATAATCATACCGGTCTGTTGTTACAAACAGAATCACAGACAAGGGGCAACCTGTAGGAGTACATCCACCAAGAAGTTGGACTTTGTGCCAAAATTTAGGACACTGCTCTTGCGTTGGTTGGACCTTCCCATCATATATCCCATGCTCCTGTCATATACCCAACAGGATTCCCTCAACAGCATATTGTTAACCTCCTCCAAGTAGTACAAACACATGCAGACTGCACCACTCAATGATAAAGAGCTCGTCGACCAGGAACTGGTGATAGCTTAACTGCTCCTACCTCGCAGGCTTACATGTGAACATTCAGGTCTCCCAGCAGGATTGTAAGGTCCCTTAAAGGAATCCTTTCTTGAACACTCAGATAATACTCTGAGCTGCCAATACCAGATGAAACAAAAAGGGTATCCTCACTTTTTTTCACCAGGGATGGACCCAGTATGCTTTGGGAGACCCGTTTGGATGCTAATTGTCCCCAACACTGATCTTATGGTCACAGAAACAAACAAACCCTCTCCAATATTAAGACTGAGAAGCTTTGAGGGATAAAATACATCAATAGAAAGTGTTTAAATAGCACCTATGTTTTTCCCATAATCAAAATCAATTGCAGTTAAATACTTTAAGCCTGGAACATGAAGGTTGATACTGATGATCTCTTTACTTCCATCCACACACAGTATGTTGACAATTCATATGTCTGCAGAGTGTTTGGGGCTGCCATCTTCCTCACATCAGTGCTCAACATGTTCATCCCATCAGCAGCAAGGGTCCACTATGGATGTGTCATGTTCGTTCGCATCCTGCAAGGCCTAGTGGAGGTAAGAGTAAAATGGTGGTGAAAACTGTGACTGATCACTGCAATGCATACGATAATACCGATAACATAAAAGTCTGAATTTTTTAAAGCCTGGTTTGACAACGTCAGTACAATTTTCATTGTATGGTGATGTAGACTAAAATATCAATGTCACACCAGCAACAGGTTAGAATAAAATATCGTGAAGTTGAGAAATGGGAGGAATAGCTAGCCAGCCAGTGTCTGAGGCTACTTTGACAAACCTACAGCAGCTGTGAAGCATTTAATTACACACTCTGTGAACAAAAGCATTTCTGCGTCAGATTAATCCTCTCAAATAAGTGTGACATTTTACATGTTAAAACTTTTCCACTAGGGGGTCACCTACCCAGCATGCCATGGGATGTGGGCAAAATGGGCCCCACCTCTTGAACGGAGTCGTTTGGCTACAACCTCGTTCTGTGGTGAGTGAGGCCTCTGCTTCCTCTGGTCAAAATGCTACAGAAATACCCTGTGAACTCTCACTGACACAAATGTGTGCCATATTTTTATATATCTAACACAACCTGATATGTTATAGTGTCACTGGTCTGTAAATGGACATGAGAGAGACATTTTGTTGTGCAGATTTATTTCACTGCTTTGTCGTGTGAAATTAAAACTAGAACCAACTCAGTCACTGTTGTTGACTGCATCATTCCGCAACACTCCTGAATTCAAAATTTTACCCTGACCTATTTGCATAGATCAAAAATCAAAGCTAGTGCTCTGACCTACAGTACTGTCACTGATCAAAGCGCTAGCTTTGATCTATGGTCTTACGCACACGGGCCATCTCCCTCGTCTTTCTATCTTATCTGGTTCCTGAGTGTACAAAAGTTGAAATTTTACCTTGACCTAGTTTTCTCAAGGTCAAGGTCATCATCTCATTTTCATTCCCTTTGCTGCCCGAGTAATCTGCTTTTTGTTTCATCTTTCTATCTGCAACGGTTACAAAGATATTTGGTGGACAAACGGATGGACGGACGGACAAACACAGAAACAGACAATTACAATACATCACTGCTTTGAAGCGGGATGTAATAACGACCTTTAAAAATGGTACCATGACAACCCAGCATCCAAACTCTCTTGACATTGTCTGCAAACAGACAGGATCACCTGTGTACTCTAGAGGAGTTTCTGCATCTATTCATGAAGGATTGCACTGCTTGTTGTCCTAAAGCACTCACATACTCTGCTCTAATTTAAGCATCAGTCATTGTGAATTTTTGTCGGAACAGAAAACACATTCATACTTTTGTGGCATGAACTCATTGCGCCAGTATTTTTTCAATCAAACACGTGTTTCTTTGATGTTTTTATTACGACACAAATTCACAATATGGTATAATTTTTTGTGGCACTGTAACTACATACAATTAAATACGTCAGCAATATTTATGTCTGCGTGATAACTCTTCCCAGAGTAGCTGATTAATTTTTAGCTGATCATCTCTAAGATCTGAGGTACTCCTGCTTTAATAATACAGTGACACTGAAATCTGATACCAATTGTTCCCAGGATCCTATGCAGGAGCAGTGATAGCGATGCCTTTAGCTGGACTGCTTGTTCAGTATGTGGGATGGCCGTCTGTCTTCTATGTGTATGGTGAGATTACCTACCTGCCTGCCTGCCTGCATATCTATCTATCTATCTATCTATCTATCTATCTATCTATCTATCTATCTATCTATCTATCTATCTATCTATCTATCTATCTATCTATCTATCTATCTATCTATCTATCTATCTATCTATCTATCTATCTATCTATCTATCTATCTATCTATCTATCTATCTATCTATCTATCTATCTATCTCTCTATCTATCTATCTATCTATCTATCTATCTATCTATCTATCTATCTATCTATCTGGTTTTCTTTTGGTGCTTCTGTTGTTCTGTAGTTACTCTTATCTAAACGGTGTTATAGTTGATTAAAATGATTACTGCTGACAGCAAATTCATTCATTTCCAAACACATTTTAATAAAACTCTACTCTGGTTCTGTCATGATGTAATCTAATGATTTATTGGTGTGAATTAGCATTTTCCTGTCTACGATCTGTGAGTCATACCTTGTTCACTTCATTTAAATAATGAAAATTTTCATGTCCATAGGAGATTGTGGCCTGTTTTAACTTATTTGTTTAATTTACAAAAGTCTTTACCACAAATATAAAAATCTGTAAGTATATAAATGAGTTTTTAAAAAAAAAATTATTGTCATTTCATGAAAGGTGTTTTTGGGATATTATGGTATGTCATGTGGCTCCTGCTGGCGTATGGTAGCCCTGCTGAACATCCCACCATTACAGAAGAGGAAAGAACGTACATTGAAACCACAATTGGTGAAACAATACACCAAATGAGTGCCACTGAGGTGCGTGAAGATAGTGCACTGATATTATTTTACTAAATCCAGGTACATAAAGTCATGATGATGTAATGAAATCTGTCTCATGATCACAGAAATTCAAGACTCCCTGGCGTCGCTTCTTCACCTCCATGCCCGTTTACGCCATCATTGTAGCAAACTTCTGCCGCAGCTGGACCTTCTACCTTCTGCTCATCAGCCAGCCAGCATATTTTGAGGAAGTCTTTGGCTTCCCCATCGGCAAGGTTGGTTCTAGACAGCTATTCCACTGCCAAGCAGAACAGTGCATGAACTTATGTGATAATCTTCTTGGCAGAGCTTCTCACATATATCCATACAGACATATGATTGATTAATCAGCAAACTGATTTGCATCACAGCTTTTGAATGCACAATCTTCCAACAGGTTGGGATCCTGTCTGCTGTGCCCCATATGGTGATGACCATCGTGGTTCCGATTGGGGGCCAGCTGGCTGACTTCCTACGCAGCAACAAAATCATGTCTACCACAAATGTGAGGAAACTCATGAACTGTGGAGGTATGTCGAGATCAACTGGAAGCCGTTAATGTACTCATGATTTATCACTGATATACAAAACTTGTTTAATATTCAAAACTTGAGAAAAGAAGCTCAACCAATACACATATAAGACCCAGTGGATTCCTGAGCATTTTCTGTAAATTTCAGAAAACTATTTGAATGTGTCTTGAAAGTAAACAGTAATTTATGAGAGTTTGTCTTTGAATATTTGAAATGTTCACTGTGTATTTTCACAGGTTTTGGTATGGAGGCTACTCTGCTTTTGGTGGTTGGATTTTCTCACACCCGAGGGGTCGCCATCTCCTTCCTCGTTCTGGCTGTCGGCTTCAGTGGATTTGCCATCTCAGGTGTTACTAGTGTGCTTTCAGAGATCCTTACTAAAAATATATATCTGATTCTTGCGCTTGCTTGGCAATGCCCATGATATGATATCAGATGTTATTTTAAGACATTAATACATAATTCATATCTGATACATATGTAATGTGTGTGTGTGTGTGTGTGTGTGTGTGTGTGTGTGAGTGTGTGTGTGTGTGTGTGTGTGTGTGTGTGTGTGTGTGTGTGTGTGTGTGTGTGTGTGTGTGTGTGTGTGAGTGTGCGTGTGTGTGTGCGTGTGAGTGTGTGTGTTTGTTTTCAAAGATTTACGTAGCTGAAAACATTCTCATTTTTCATTTTTAAAAGTATGTTTATACACAAACACAAAAACAAATGACAAAATAATTAAATTCACATGAAATTCACATTCAAAAACAATTAATAGTAGGAAAATAATAGACAAACTAAACTAAATATAATTGTAATCATAGAATGTGGTTTGTTTACTTTTGCTTTTGTGAAATATGAATCAATTGAAAATTGGTTTGCTGAACACTGATTAAAAAAGTACAGGTAAATACTATGTGCCTTTGGGTTTGATGCAGAGGTGTGATGCAGTATAGATGCATCACTCTGCTAAGCCTTCACACAAGCTACTACAACTGAATATTTTATATTCTAAGCAACAAAAAAGTAGGATTTTTCTGTGTGAATGTGAAATGTGAATATTTTTTAAAAGTAATAAAATGTCACACAGTTCTGCTGGAACTGAATATTCTTGTGTACTATGGCTTAAGGTTTCAATGTCAATCACTTGGACATTGCTCCTCGGTACGCCAGCATCCTGATGGGAATCTCTAACGGGGTTGGAACGCTGTCTGGAATGGTGTGTCCTTTGATTGTTGGAGCCATGACAATACACAAGGTATATCGACATCATTTATAACATGTTTTCTACTGTTTTCTCACTGCATCATTAAAAGATGAATAAACTTGCTGTGGACAGGAAATTCTTAAGACGTTATTCATTTCCCTGCAGACTCGTTTGGAGTGGCAGAATGTCTTTGTTATTGCGTCCATGGTGCATTACTCCGGGGTCATCTTCTACGCCATCTTCGCTTCGGGAGAGCAGCAGGACTGGGCTAACCCAGAGGCCACCGCCGAGGACAAATGTGGCATTATTGATGCGGATGAGTTGGCTGAGGAGTCGGAGCTCAACAGTGAGAATATAGCCACTCCCAAGAAGAGTTATGGAACCACCGATAATTCATCAGTGTGCAGACAAGGCTGGAAAAAGAAGAGGGGGGTTACCATGCAAGAGGAGGAGGAACATTTTGGGAATGGCAGCTATGAGAGCCAATACCAATGAGATACTATGTCATGCAAAAGACTTCCAAAGTGCTCAGATCTGGTCCAGGATGGAGGTTCAGTTTTCCCACCCGCTGAAATATCAGAAGATGAAGAGTAACAGTAACATCACTTGTTCCTCAAGATCTTAACTTTTGTCTAGCACTCTATTTTAACTGTGATGTGCTGGCATGCCTCAGAATACAAATACACTGACAGATAAAACAGTCAGATTGTTAAAATCAAATACACTTTTCTTTAGAAACCCAGTGAAGCTAAATCATAAAGATATAAAACCAGGACGTAATGTAGTCAATTTAATCAACACTGAAGTTGTAAACTAATTTAAAGTATGACTGAAATAAGCTGCATAGAGCTGCATATCGACATTCATGACCAGTGCAATGCTGAAAGAACACCAGAAACACATATCAACTTTCAAACTGATTGTACTCTGTGCTGGCGGAGCCTCATGTAGGTCACTTTGAACCAGTAAAGACTTTTTGAGGTGTTTTGTGTCCGCTATGCAAATAGAGGAGATGTGTTCAGGAGTGAAAAAAGAATTGGACAGCAGTGTTAATGTGATGAGCCTTTTGTTTTCTTTTGCTTGTATGTATTTGGTGTTGGTGAATGATTGAACTCACAATGATTGCCGGTCTTTGCTCTTTATTTGAACTAAAATGCTCTTCTTCCTGCATTACATTAGCACAATCTTTTACAGCACATGAGTTCATAATATGAAGTGAATGGTGGGTTCACTGGCGACGTCCCTTCATGACTCATCCTGTGTAACTCTGTGTCCTTCTGGTGTTTGTCTTTTTTTGATTTTGAGCAATGTTTGATAGAATAAATAACCAACAATAAGAAAATCGATTTTGTACAGTAAACTATTGTCTTATTGTTTGAGGGACTATTGATTTGATTTGCACTTTATTGAACACACTGTACATGTATTAAACAACATTTTTATTCTGTATTATGATTGTTTAGAGACATAAAATCCCTGAAGAACTTAAGGGGCTTGAATTATTGAGTACCTTGCATGAATTCTTTATTTTTTCATTTTTTGTAAATTATTAAAGTTTATCATCAAATCATACATTTTTAACTTACAGTACAGACTTCTGTAAAGGCAGCATACATTTCCGTTCATGTTATTGCACCTAAACGCAACAGTCGCTAATAATGGGACTTCATGTTGATGAACTCTACCCCTAGACTTGAGGATCACATTGGTATTGTGCCTTAATCAGTTTGATTGTTATTATTTCAGGATCTTAATGTCACAATTGACTCTAAAATCAATCGGCACAGTTTCATCTGTAATTTGAAATGTAGAATTATAATTTGTTTTCTCACAGAAGTGAATTTTCTAAGACCTCAAAAGATCCAGAGCATCACCGTCCTAGACAGACCAGATTTCAATGTGACGTAGATCTTGTAGGATATTAGTGTAATTTTTGTCCATGCATTAGACACATTATCCATGAAGTTAGGAGCAACAATCTTAACTGGACAGTCATTGTTATATAGTTTAAGATATCTGCATCCAGATATTGATCTGGATCACCACCAAATGTAATGAAATGTTCCTTGAGTCAAGAACCACTGCTCCAAAAATTTTCATCAAAATTAGTTCGTTGTTAAGACACTGGTAAAAAATATTACTTCTTCAGTGGACTTAAGTTGAATGATGCTTAGTTTTGTTATTATTTTGGTCACAAACCAGAATATTGTATACAATATATTTCAACATCATGAACACAATGACAAAAATTGTAACAATTTATTGTGAAACAAACATAAATTTGGACCACAAATTTAAATACCTTCGAAGGTTGAACTGTTAGCTAAAAAGGAAAATTCAGAGTATCC
This sequence comes from Antennarius striatus, assembly GCF_040054535.1. Classification (NCBI taxonomy): domain Eukaryota; kingdom Metazoa; phylum Chordata; class Actinopteri; order Lophiiformes; family Antennariidae; genus Antennarius; species Antennarius striatus. The sequence goes on from NC_090779.1 coordinate 13,971,750, forward strand.
CCAAAATTCACAAGACTCATGTTTTAGAAGATGTCAATGTCTAAATAAAATTTCATAAATACATTAATAGCTGAGATTATCCCTATGAATCACAGAGGGAAATCAAAAGCTGAGCTGTGCTCTTTTGTTGCTACTTAACAGATCTATCCATCTTGAAAGCTGCCTGTTTAGGTTAATTAGACATTTTTAAATATTGGAAGACTGCTCTGTTTCTCATCACACAGTGGTAAACATCCTTTGTCTTATCTGCCTTTACACGCCTGTTAAAATTTCACCACAGAAGATAATTGCTGGACAGAATATTCCTCACCGGTGTCAAATCTGCTCCTCTTAAATGAATGACACTTAATTAATATACACACAAATATTTTAAAATTTTAAAGCTGATGCTGCGTCAACAATGGTTGGTCGATGATACGTCTAATAATTACTCCAACTGTCAAACGGATGAAATGCGTCAGGTTATGGACTTTGTTGTTGTCCCATAAGTGATTGGGAGCAAGTGTGCAGTTATGTCACTTTCCAGGGTGTGTTTCCATGTTTTTTTCATGTGCGTGTCACAATGAGTTACAGGATGCCAAGAGGAAAGGTAACAGCCAATATCTATTCTAGAGTTCATCATAGTGCAAAAAGAGAGATACTTTAAATGAACCTCTTCATTTCTGGAAAGACCAATAACATGCACATGTAACGGAGGAGAATGTTCCTCCCTCTCCAGGGAACATCTGCGTCAGCTCATTCCCCACATGCTCTGAGACACAGATCAGATCATACAATCCACAAACAGGCAGCAGCCAATGGCAAAGGTTCTGTTTATTTCAGAGAGACTGTTGACTCAGATGGGCCTCTCTGAATGAAGCAACAACTTATCAATGATTAAACCATTAGTTTTTGGACAAATTAAAGGCTATAAAGAATAAACATTTAACATAAATCGATCTAAGAGTACAAAGAACAACAGGCTAGGTACAATAAGGCATGGAAGTGCCAGTACAAACAGATTTACAACTACACATTGCAGCGACAAGATGTAACAGCTTTAGCCAGTTCAAGAATGAATGTCAGCCGAAGCCACTGTCTGCTTCCTTAGCTTTCTACTTCAATACTACTATTATTTTTACAGCTGCTTATCAAACATGATTTTCAGACAACAATTATAAATTCATTGATGTAAGAACACATCGAAATCGATAACGAGACTAATGGCTGGGCATACATGGCGTTGGTGATGTTTGTGTGGGTGGGATTACTGCTCTGTTGAAAATGCACAAGATAAAGAGGTATTTTTTGAGGGGGAGCGGGGATGATATGGACAGGAATGGACAGTTTAATTAATAACCACCATCCATTCCTCCCTGACCTCAGCTGGTCACACATGTTCTCACTGGAAGCCAGACACAAGCAGCTTATGTTCATTAGCAAATATCAATTGAGCTGCAGCTCACAGAGTGGATATCAAAGATTGAAAGAGAGGAACATTATAAAGTGGATTTTCAAATCAACCTGCAACAATAAGGTAAGATCTAAGAGGATGAATTTATTTCAGTTCACTTGTGAACAGAAAATGTCTCACTGGTCTGCAGTGCGCTTCTGTGCTCGATGCTATATGACTGTAGTGTGGGCTGTTACAACTAAATGGAAGAAGTCCTTCTGAGTCCTTGTGGGTTGCTTGTGGATCTCAGGGGAAATTAGGAGAGAATGGAATCTAGAGAATTACTCTTTCACATGTGACCATGTTGCAGTCATAACACCAGAGAGGTCATATAGAACTTGTGTTCTTCATGAGATAGTGAGTTAAAGTAACTGTGTGGGTTAACCAAGAATGAAGGCTTGCATGTGTTACATTTAATAAAATTATACTAATCTTCTAATGCAGTCCATGTAATGTGCGAACAGGCCTGACTGAAGGTAGAAAAGCAAGAATTTCCATGACTTGATTTTGTAGAGATCCTTTAGTGGCCTGCCTTTCATCCCCCAAGCAGCTCCACATCTCCTCTGTGTGTGGGAGAGAAGACCTGTCAGGTGTACTCATGCAGAGCCTCTCACGTTTCAGAGAATCTGCAGAGCTGTGAGAGCTCAAGAGATTTTTACCACCTTTCAGGAATCAGGAAATTTTTCAAGAAAATTTATTTATGCTTTATTACAGAGCTAGACAACATCTCTGTGACACCCGTCAAACCTGCGTTTTCTAAGTTCAAACCTGACGACCCTCCTGAATGAATGAGTGGGTGGGCCCCGATATCAATGTGGTGGGACAGCTGGATATCCCACCCAGCGATGAATTCCCCATTTCAGAGAGCTCCCACCTTTTTGGTGAGTCCCCTTGGCCTCAGCATGGTAATATTTACACTGACAACATCGATACACTGATTTTATAAAGACCTTTTCTCAGTGCATCTCGACTTATCTTATCCCACATCCAGTGGTTAAAGTGCTGCAGGGCTGTCCTTACATCCATAATGTTTTATCTGCCTGCATGTCAGCAATGGAGGCAGCATTGTTTTCTGTTACAGTACACTCTGACATGAAAACGCATCCATGTGGTGGACCTCCAATCAGAAACAGTGGTTAAAAACACTCACCCAACACACACACACACCCTAAAATATAACCTCTATATTAGGAAAATAGATTATGACTTTTAACCCATTCATGTACAAAAATAGATTATTCCATATCGAAGACGGTGGCAATGAAACGTTACCTCGTAAGTGGTAAAAATGCAGAGAATTGTTTTCCTGATTATTATAATGTATTAATTATGATTGCATCACATAACCAAATTGCAGAAAATCAAAGTTGAGAAGTTAATTCTATGGGCTCCAAGTAACCAAGAAGCGGATCAGAGTTTTTGTGATAGATGAGTTAAAGACAGACAAAAGCTGATGAATGTCATGTGATTGTGATCAGTCAACTGAGGAATACATTTAAATGCCAAAATTCTTGTTAATCCATCAATCGTTGTTGAGAAGATTCAGTCTGAGCCAAAAATGGACCAAATCCATCAGATATTACAAATTCTTGACTTGACAATATTCCCAATTAAAACTGTAAGGGCAAACGCAATTGTTGTAACAAACAGGTATGTTTGTATATTTCATATCTTTCATATATTTCATGTACATTTCATATGTTACATATGTTAAAATCTATGTAATATTTATGTATGAACCCCCTCCCCTCTGCTACCGCAGTCATGCAAATTTCCCCACTCTGGGATGAATAAAGGTATATCTTATTTCATCTTATCTTATCTTATCTTATCTTATCTTATCTTATCTTATCTTATCTTATCTTATCTTATCTTATCTTATCTTATCTTATCTTATCTTATCTTATCTTATCTTATCTTATCTTATCTTATCTTAAGTACAATCTTAAATCCCGAAGAAAAAGGCTTTTTTAAGAATCAGGCAGAAAATTAGTTGACAGCACCTTTTCCTGCTTGAACCTATCATACAGTAGCAGTAAGCTTACATTATCCAAGTCTGAACTTGACTTCAACCACAAACCAGCTACTTGTAATGATGTAAAGAAATGGAACTGTGTGGTTAATGTGTAGCTCCAGCAACCTTTGCACCCACTGAGATTTCTTAAGCAAGTGTCAAGTAGTTCAGCGGTTGATCTGCTATTCTCACATTGTTAAAAGAAGACGTAAATGGAAGATGATGTTAGTTAGAGGCCAAGGAAGGATCGATCTACATCAACAAAACTGGATTATCAGGATTGGAGCGTAAAAACTTTGAATAGTTGGTGTGTTTGGTCAAACGGAAATGGCCATGGTCCAGACAAAATCTTCAAGAGGTCAGTGCTGTGTGAATTTTACATGTTACTTTAAATTATAGTGTTTCACTTGCTTTAGTAACAGATTTGGATGCCTGGCCCAGCTTCTCTACCACTGAGGGTTTACTCTAAACTACTACACGTGGTCTACGAAACAGCAGGTGTCACCGCTCTGCTGCTTCTGAAGGACATATTAATGTAATAGAGTTCCTCTGGAAATCCTGAATAGACATCCTGTTAAAACGCTCGTCCTACAATTTTCAAAAGTGCCAGTGAGTTTGATGCGTTGTTCATTGTCATTGTAAAAGACACAGTGTGCTCTGTTTCAAATGAGTTGTTAAACCTTTATGGGCTTACACTATGTGCTGTTAAACTTACCGACTGCTGCTAACCCGTGTCCACTCCAGATAAGTTTTCCCAAGTGAATTTCAAAGAAAACTGTATTTTGCAGTTTTCTCTATCAGAATTTCGTGGCATAATGATTTCACTCTGCAGATCCTTGAGACAACACATACAATTTTAATGGTTGAAAGAAAAGAACGATGTGTCATATTCAAAAATATATTTCCTTTGCTCTTTATGTCTGACATTCAGACTTAAACTGTCTGAAGATTTCATTGAGAAGAATTTAACACTCTTGGAAGAATTTAACACTCTTTTATCTCTTTGTTTCTTTAACATCATGGTAGAAGTAGGTCATCAGACGCTTCAGGACTTTTAAGCTATTTGAAATGGTTGTAATGTTCATTTTTGTAGAGCTGAGATTTTTTTTTTCACCAGATTTCACCATGTCCTACATGCTACTAAGAGTTTTTGCTGTTCCATTAGATATTCTGGTAGATCAAGGCAGTCCTCTCCTGCAGGATCCTGATGTCTTACCCTTCGCCAGCTACCCCAGCATGCAGTATGTGTCCTTGGAGCCAACAATGTCTTCCACACCATACTACTCCAGTCAGAACTACTACCCTCCTTGTAATGGAGAGGACTGGTACTCACACACAGGGATATACGACCTAAGGAAAGGACCCCTGGAGGTTAGCTATGACACACAGATGGATGAGGTCTCCACTCATCCATCTGTGGTGCCTGCTGTGTGCAAGAGGACCCGGCACATGTTGCACGCTGGAAGGGTCAAAGGAGAGGAACTGTGCGTTGTATGTGGAGACAAGGCCTCTGGATACCACTATAACGCTCTCACCTGTGAGGGATGTAAAGGTGAGGAGATAGACCCGACTGTCAGAAATGGGCTGGATTTAGCATTTAGGGGATTTTAGCATTTAAAGATATTGATTTAAATATCTGTCAAAAATTATTTTTTATATGTCCAATAGAATTTTGGTTTGTTCTCTTTAAGTATATTTCCAAACAGAGACCTCGTATCAGTACAGTACAGAATGACATTTGGCCCAAACAAAAAAAACTGCATGTGTGTGTGTGGTGTGTGTGTGTGGGGGGGGTCATATCTACAGTCCACAGTTGGCGAGAAAAAATATTTATCTCACTTTAGGATGATTAAGGTACTTAATAATTCTTAATGATGGTCTTTTGTCGGGATTATGCTGTGACAATCACACTGTGGCAGTGCAGTTGTGACCTCAGCAGCCACCCCTCCTCATGTTTAATCCAACGAATTTGCAGTGAGTCCTGACGGTTCACCAGGTGAACAGGTACGAGAGTAATTCCACACTGTGAAGCTGCACAATGCCAGCAGTGCAGCGGTTGGCCTGTCCTGCCATCCGAGTGAGAATGGACCCATGTCTACCCGGTGCTGCTGCCAGATAGGGTTCCCTCTCAGTTTACTGCTGCACAATGCAGGAGCAACCTGAGATCAGCAACGCTAATGCATTCTATTCTGTTTAATGCTCTATGTCAGAATGTCTAACAAGTGTTCCAAACTTATTCTGTGTGTGTGTGTGTGTGTGTGTGTGTGTGTGTGTGTGTGTGTGTGTGTGTGTGTGTGTGTGTGTGTGTGTGTGTGTGTGTGTGTGTGTGTGTGTGTGTGTGTGTGTGTGTGTGTGTGTGTGTGTGTGTGTGTGTGTGTGTGTGTGTGTGTGAGTGTGTGCATCTGTGCGTGTGCGCGTGTGTGTGTGACCATGGGTTTATTTGCTGCTGTTGGCCTTTGGCACATCTCCCCCCTGCTCTCTCCCCATTTCCTGTCTTCTCTCCCCCTGTACTTATCACATAGTAGCGGCAAAATTACCCAAACATATACAATCCACCCAAAAAAAACCCCCAATTTGAGTCACAGAGATGGATCAGCTGACTGTGCCCCTTCCATTCAGTTGCTGCTTTATGGCCATTATGGCACTTCACTTTACTCTCCAGTCATTAACATGGTCTTGAGCTCAAGTTGGAAGCTGTTTCCAAAAAATGTTCTTAAACCACGGATAACTAGAACAAATACTGAATTATCTGTTGAACAAACACACATTAGAGGCTCGCTGGTAAACACAGTGGAAAATAGTGGGTACAAAGATAAATGTTTTAACTCGGGAGTGGGTGACAGAAACAGACAAAAGACCAACTACTGGACCGTCCCTCATTCAGTGACCATAAATGCAACTGTAAATGATTGATAGTGTTGCAACTGCTGGATGCATACATGGTAATATGATCTGAGGGTAATAAAATAATAGTGTATTGTAATACATATTTATTAACAAAACAAGTTTTTTAATTAGCAACTATTTACTGTTGCTGTTTGCTGTTGTGATGTGAATTTACCTATCACTACATGGTGTTTTCATAGTGATGTTATATTCATATATTCATACATGCACTCTAAAAGAGAACTTTTATCTATAATAAGAAATTAATAAATTTAAAAAATCATAGTTTTTAAATTATATGGTAATAATTGTCTAATAATACCAATAGTACCTTTGAGATGTAATCTTTTTATTTAATACCTTTAATTATTTTTGTGTAGTTTACTATAATTTTGCTCATCTTAACATACTGAATTCAATCAATATCTATAGTACAAAATGTCTAGTCGTGATAATGACATATTTTTTCAACCTCACTCAGGTTTCTTCAGACGGAGCATCACAAAAAATGCTGTATATAAATGCAAGAGTGGTGGAAACTGTGAAATGGACATGTATATGCGCAGGAAATGCCAGGAGTGCCGTCTACGAAAGTGCAAGGAGATGGGCATGCTGGCTGAATGTGAGTGTCAGGGCTGTCTTTGCTGACCTGATGTTGAAATTATTATTCAATAAGATGAGGGAAAACTGTGGGCATATTTCTACGTATGACCATGCAGCTGTTCAACGTGACATTCCCATGCGTACACTTTAACATTTACGAAGGTTTTACTAGGAGAGAGAGAGAGAGAGAGAGAGAGAGAGAAGCTGAGGTGGTGATCCCTCATTTTCCATTCTGACATGGCCTGTTGCATTTCACTGGGGATCGAGTGTCACATGTCCAACAATAGAAAGATCCAGCTTCTGTTACTCTGCCAGGAATAGCAGCAGTTAAAAAGACACCTTAAGGTCTAATTAAGAAAAAAAATCAGAGAAGACTGCTCATTAATAGTCATAACCATGCTGTTGTGTTCTTAGCTCTTTGCGAATGTATGTATATTTACGTTATCTGAACATGCCTCGATGTGAACTGGCTGTGAATGTGATGTGAATGTGAACACTTTTGGAGTCTTTGGAGAACTGTTAGTTATTGGCCCTATTAGGATCTGTCACTGGTGATGGACTGGACTGTTGCTAATAAATAATGTATGGTTGTAATGAATATTGCAGGGTGCAAGAATTTACGGCTCTACCTGCTGGAGTAATAAGAGCTCTTGCTCTTATGAGTTACTATAATAACTAATAGAATTAGTTATTATAGTAAAAGGCAGTGGTTAGCGTTGCTGCCTCTCAACACGGCGGACCCGGGTTCGAGTCCCACTCTGTGCGGAGTTCGCATGCTCTCCCCGTGTCTGCATGGGTTCTCTCCGGGTTCTCCAGCTTCCTCCCACCTCCAAAAGCATGCGCTTCAGGTTGATTGGCCGTTCCAAATTGCCCGTAGGAATGAGTGTGTGTGTGCATGATTGTATGTCTTTGTGTGTGGCTCCGTGGTGCACTGGCGTCGTGCCCGGAGTGTCCCCCGCCTCACGCCCTATGCCGCTGAGATAGGCTCTGGTTCCCTGTGACCCGCTGATATAGCGGTGGTAATCTGAAGATGACTGACTATAATATAATTAGACTATATAACATGTATTGTAACAGTAGGATTGAATGACTGCCTCACCATGGATACACTGCCCGGCCAAAAAAAAAGTCACCGTTTGGGTTTCAATAAGCAAAATGCAGTGTTATGATTAGGGGTTGCTTTGGTTGGTCAAGTCTAGGCTCAGCAATATTATTCAGCAAAAAAATTAAGTCAGCTAAGTATCTGAATGTTGAATGACCAGGCAATCCCATAAATGGTTTTTTTTCCTGCATGGCACGTTGTACGAGGCTGTCGAAACAATGCCGCGGCAAATGCGCACTGCAATCACAGCTACAGGCAGTCCCACGAAATATTAGAGTGTGTGACTTTTTTTTTGGCCGGGCAGTGTAAAAAATATGAATAAAAGAAAATGACATAATGAGCCTTATTTCAACTTCAACTGTGATTCTATATAATATCAGTACAAATATTAAATATGGCTGTTATATGGGCCCACGATACAAGATAATGAGGAGTGAGATATTTAACACATACTAAAGTCTGCATGACTGCTGGTAGGCCTGCTGACTGAAATCCAGTGTAAGTCTAAAAGACTGCGAAAGAACACCAGGGTCTCCCCAGGACAGTCGGCCACAGACGAAACAGAAGGGATGGACAACACCGACAGCAAACATGTCACCTCAACCACCAAACTGTCAAAGGTGATCAAAGGTCTTGAATGTTTATTTTGGGATATAAACTGTGAACCTTTAACAATATAACTTTTGTTGCTTTTTGTTTGTATCCAGGACAAAGTTGCCATCACCAAAGAGCAGCAGGCACTTATCAAAGTCATTGTTGATGCTTACAACAGGCATCAGATTCCTCAGGATGTGGCCAAAAAATTGGTCTGTTACAACAAATTTCACTTCTATCTTTTTCTAATTATTGATGTTAAAAGATTGCAAAGTTCGAATGATGGCACGCTGAGACCTTCAAATGTTGATTTCAGCTGCAAGACCAGTACAGCGCAGAGGAAAACTTCCTCCTGTTGACAGAAATGGCAACAAGCCAAGTTCAAGTTCTGGTGGAGTTTACAAAGAATATTCCAGGTATTGTTACTTGTGTGCAAACACATGCAGTAGGTAGAAATAGAGACTCTAAGACTGATTCTCCATTGGTGATTGATGATGATTGGTAGGCTTCCTTTCTCTGGACCGTGAGGATCAGATCGCTCTGCTGAAGGGTTCGGCTGTTGAGGCCATGTTTCTGCGCTCAGCTCAAGTCTTCAGCAGAAAGATGCCGGGCGGTCACACTGACATCTTGGAGGAGAGAATACGCAAAAGCGGTGAGTCCACTGAAGTGATTCATTAAACTGTAATACACCGTCTGAAAGGCTACTAGAAACTTATCATTATCGTGAGGATCTTCATTCAGTTAACCAAGACTCTTGAAGGTCACTTCAAGACTGTTGGTTAACTGAAGGAAGATTGAGCACTTGTACCAGCTGTAGAGGTTACACATGCAATCCAGCCAGATCCGTAAGATTAATAAGTGATCTGCCTGATCTGTGTCAGGGTGCCTGATATGTGAGCTGACCTGTTGATCTCTTGCTGAGTGTAGGTTACACAAACCTACGCCGCCTCTGGGTATAGTTTCATTCTCTGTGGCCATGTGTGTTAATAAACTGGCTGGTAAAGGAGTTATTGAACGTGATTAATGGTGCTTTTCCATTATTTATTTATATATGTCACTTTGCAGCCTTTCCATTTACACATAGTGTATGTCATATATCAAATAATTTACTGAATGTGAATGTGAGGTGTCATTGTGTCAACCAAGTTGGACAGTTTAGACAGTAGCAGTGATGGCAGGTATGCGTGCGAGTCACTGGGTCCCTCAGCAATGCTTTGTTATGAATAGTGGGGATAAGAGATATCCACACTAAAGGCCACTGTGGGAGAATAAGGGAGCAAAGCTGTCTGAAGAGACCATTGTTCCCTATCATAACATCAAGAGTGCTATTGTGCTCTTCTCTCCCTCTGAGCCCCGCTGGCATTTCTGAATACTTGATGATGTGTCTGAGCAGACAGACACCCCTTCCAGTCTGAAGGGACGCGAGAGGAAACTGAAAGTAAGCTTGAGAACTAAATCGGTTATCATGACACTTTTAATTGTTAAATCTAAGAGGAAAGTAGAGATGCTGCTGCTTGTTGCTCATGTGCACAGTGTTACTGTATCTTAAATGTGTAAAATCATGATTAACGACCAAACAATTCAAACTGACTCAATACAGAATACAGTCAATGTGTTCCAGTTCTAATGACCTTGCGGAATAATATACTAGTGTATATAATGTGTGTTTTGATGACATCAAATGCAAAGCACATTTTTGCCTTGTTTTACATGCATGAATAAAATTTATTTTCTTCTAACACACACAAACAACACAAAGTGTGACCCCCTGTTGAAATCAAATTATTGGAAATAAAAAGACTATTAGTCCAAGACCTTCCTTTGTCGTTAGTTCTTTATAGCTGTACAAACTGTTGTAAAGCACATTGTACATGAAATCCAGTGTCCTTGGGTTCAATCTCATCAGCCATATCAAGGATTTACAAAGATTTCCAGAGCTCTGGATTAAGGAACAAAAACACATTTAAATGTACAACATTTAGACTTGTGTTCATTGTGTTTGTCCTGGACAGAAGTGACTGATAATCATGAAAAAGGGAGACTGGTGATTGAATTTCACACATCTTGTGCAGACAAGCATTTCCTGCAGAAATGATGTGTGCATTTCACCAGTTCAGTTACAGCTTTGACTGTTTCAGGCTGCCTTTGACGTAGCAATTGATCATAATCCACAATCTGACAACCAGCTCACATTAGGCGCATGAGGAAGCTCTGTAAAGCTCTATTTAAATATAACATCTGCATACATAGAGATTGTGATTTTCTTTTAGAGATAACCAAATCAAAAAGTTGTTTAAAGAAGTCTTAGCTTGCTGTTCTGTGTGCTGCTGTAAACTCATTATGTTGTTCAAGTGCCAACCGATCATAATCTGGATTTGATTTGTCTAAACTGAAAAGTGAAAACACCTTTTCCTACAGGTATATCAGAGGAATTCATTACACCCATGTTCAACTTTTACAAAAGCATTGGGGAACTCCACATGGTGAGGGAGGAACAGGCTCTCCTCACCACCATCACCATCCTGACACCGGGTGAGCCACACTTAGTAACTTCCACTGGTCCAGAGACATTTTGCAATGATAATTAAGTACTTTCATGGTTTGCCTCTCCAGATCGGGCTTATGTGAAGGATCAGCAGGCTGTTGAGAGACTCCAGGAGACAATGCTAGAAATGCTGAAGAAGATATGTGTCCTTCACCATTCACACGAGCCACAGTATTTCGCTCGTCTTCTTGGCCGTCTGACGGAGCTGAGGACACTCAGCCACTACCACGCAGAGATGCTGCCATCCTGGAGAATGAATGATCAAAAATTCACCCCGCTGCTGTGTGAGATCTGGGATGTGCAGTGACTCACCAGAGGCCAACAGGGTGAAAACTTGCCAATGACGTGACAAATCATCAAGACAAAGTCGTAGTTCAAATGCAGTGAATATTTATAGTGGATGATGTGATGAACTGGAATTAAATCCCTGCCTTCTGCGTGGCCTGACCTTCATGACGTCACATGTGTAGTGACTCTGATTCATAACATCATCACTGTTTATTGTGTCATATTTGAGACTTCTTTCATTAAGATGTTTGAAATAACTTCTTTTTGTTGTGTGCATCATGTCAAGTGCCAGCATGAGAATTCAGACAAAGACAAACACTGGAGTTTAGTTAAGATTGTATTGAGTTTCAAAATGGGTCTATTTGTTTTATATGTCCAAAACTCCCAGTACTGCCACATGTACTTGCTGTAAATACACTAGTTATACGTTCTGCCTCAATAAAAAGCAAGAAACAGATTGATTTTGGAACATTTTAAGCTAATTTTCAGTGTACATAGGGAAAACGTGTACACACACTGTGTAGTGTTATCTGGAAAACTCCTCTTTACTCATTCAGAAACTTAATATCAAATGAAATAAGGTGACGAATAATAAAATTATTTTAAAAAAATAGGACCTAAGTATTAAAATATTCATGTATAAGTGTTCTCCTGATGAAATGTGATATTCTATTACGTTACTAACAAAAGCAATGATACTATATTCCTTATTTATGCTACATTTAAACTTCTGCTGTTACATTTTTTCAGAGGCTGAAGTTTTTTGGTAAAACAAGGCATTCTTAACTCATTTAAGTGTAAGGATTTATTTGTCTTTTCCCTGTAATTCATATATACGGTCAAAACAGATATATCCACAATACACATGACGATGCCAGCTTACATGATCAGGGTATATCTCAAAATCACCTTTATATACTTAGTAAATATTAATAAACTATACATCATTTACATATTGGCATGCAAACATTTTAACACGTAAGCCCTGATTTATAAAACTTCCTAACATAGACTTGAAAGAATACATGCATTGGTTAACCAAAATCCAATTTTATTCCAAAAATAAGAGGTTATTTTTGCAATGTTTTACTGCCAGTGAGTTAAAATAAGCATGTCGGTGCTGTTTGGGCTCCATGATTGTATCATAGCACCATCTTGTGGAGTACCAGTAATTTTGCAGAAAATGTTGCCCTATTTTTTCCTATAAAAAATAACCATCAAAGCAATAAATGTGAATACACAACGCTGAACATATTTTCATTTACTATTTTTAACAAGCAAACCTATTTAGATGTAAGTTCTGTCCTGTGTGGTGGGAACAGTGTGTGTTTCTGTTTCAGGATACACCAAGAAGCCAGAAAAGGTGGTGTATCTTCCCTGGTTGCTGTAGACAGCGTAACGCTCGTCCTGCTGGCTGTACAGCCACACGCTGTCGCCGCGGCGCAGAGACAGCAGCAGGCTCTGGCTCTGCATCTCCCGTCTCTTTGACGTGTCCTCATCAAACACCATCGCCTGCACCTCACCCTTACCGGTCATCAGCTTCACAGAAACAGCTTTCCGAGGGTGTTTCCCCACAGTGAAAGCGAAAAAGTACACACCTGGGAAGTGGCATGTGAACAAGCCTGAGGTTTTGTTAAAATGTCCCCCAATATTGACATATTCCACATCAAAGGTCAGTGGTGGCTTATTCTGCTGCCAGCTGCTCTGACCTATGACTGTAGATGTTCGTGCCACAGAGAAAGCTGACCTTGGCTGCTCTGACACCTGACCTCTGCCCCAGACGTCAGCCTGAGGTGGGCAGTTTGGGTGTGACAGGCTTGGAGACAGGTGGTTGGGGATGTGGCTGGTTAAGGAGATGTCAGGATAGACCAGGTAACCAGAGAAGGTGATGTAAGGGCCTGCATTGCTGTACAAAGCATACTGAGGATTCTGCTGCAAAAGCAGCCATACTGTGTCCATTTCCTTCAAAGTGATCATGATGCTTTGGCTCTGAACTTTCCTCCCTTTCTTACGGTAGTCATCGTACGCTATAGCCTGTACCTCCTCTCCGTTCTTCACCAAGATCACAGACAGCATTTTCTTTGGAAATTTGCCCACAGAGAATGAAAAATAGTACGTCCCAGGGATGCGGCAGCGGAAGTGCCCGGTGTCTGGATTGAAGTCCCTCCCAATGTTGACCTTGAGCCTATTGAAGGTTACTGCCTTCTGCTTGCCCCCCGTTATGCTATTGGTTTGGGTGGCAGAGAAAGCAGAGCGGAGACCCGTCATCCCTGGGGAGGCATTCAGGGAGGAAACTGGTCCAGAGTAGACAATTGTGATGAATACACATGCTAGGTAGTAATGTGTGCCCCACCGAACTAAAAAGAAAAGACATTACATTACAGGTGATTCCAATGACCCAACTATGTGAGGTGTTTTGTTGAACAAAATTAACTTTTACCATGATACTTCTTTGTGAAAAAGTAAAAACTGATAAGTGGACCTGAGTAAGCCCTGTCAAGACCTAAAATCCAGCACTCTAATGCAGCTGATACTGTCTGTTCTTTCTGTGCACTGAGATAAGGAATTAGATTAGCTGTTGGTTCATCTGTTCCTGTCTGTGTTGAACAATGGGAATATTTTAGGAGGGTTAAGGAAGTGAGGAAGGGTGGACTAATTAGGTATTATTTCAAATTTATTTACTTTTCTGTACATTGAATAACTTTAAATTCAAATTAAGTGTCTATCTTTATCAAAATTAATAACTGATTGAAATATTTAAGAGCATGCAATATATGTAGTGAATGGGTCGCAAATCCTGTGAGGTCAGATTGGTTGTAAGGAATTCTATGACTACATGAACAGAAGCCTTGCAAACAGACTAACATGAGCAGTAATTATAGGCTCAGATTTTAAACCTGGCCATTTAACCTGTGGCCTGTAATATACATATTTTACAAAACACTACTGATTGGTAATTTCCCTAAACTCTGATTTAAAACATCAGCTATGTAATTTCTCTTAGAGTCACATTTTAACATTTAAAAATATTCTGACACAGTGTGATCTTTTGTGATGAATTTACATTTCTATATCAATAATATCAAAATGAAAACTAACAAAATTATCACAAAATGATCATGATTTTGGCTAAATCCTTTATAGCATATCTAAAGAGATTAATGTTGCTTTATTACTGTTAAGATTAATTATATAAAAAAACAATCCTTTCCATTTTTATTCCCCTTATTTCTCTACATTGTTCAAAAGAGTTTACAGAAATGTTGAACATACCTGTTGGGCTGTGTTGGGACATTAAATGCATGCTAGAAGTCTGCTCCTCAGTCACCTTTTGAAATAAATTTCCTCTTAGTTTGCTGCACTGCTAGTTTCCCTGTCTGACATGTCCTGACACCCAGAGGGGCAAAGCTTTAGTCCATACAGATACTAGGAGGAGGAGCTCCACATTCCCTCCAGCCTACGGCTCCTATCCAGCCTGCAGCATGAAAGAAATGTGAGTGTGCAGCCTGCAGCCCTATTGGCCTGTGGACCAGGGGCTTTAATTATATTTTGTTTTGTCTAGAATATTCAGAGTAGCGGTGGGATAAAAAGCTTGGTTCTTGCTTGTTTCAAGCAGTCACTGCATGAACAGGTAATGGAAAAGTGAACATGGGAATAAAGGAAAGATGCAGAACCATAATAATATCTATAGATGAGGCGAGTTGTCTTGATCAGGTGCTGTCACACATAAACTGCGCTGTTTTAATTTGATGTGTTAATGTAAAGATGAAGTAACAACATGAATAACTATGAATAAAGTATTCATATTCTTAGATACAGTGAGCAGTATTACAATTCACTCCACAAAAGTCCTGATTTCAAAAGTTACAACTCTTAAATATTGTCTGTAAAATAATCGTTAAACTTTTTAAAAGGATGGAGAATGTTTATGTGACAAATGATTGTAATACTTCCCTGAATGTTGTAAAAGGTGTTCTCACATAGTCTGAGGTCACACTATCAGTGTTGTTTAATAAAAAATGAAAGTGTGTCTGTTGATGTTTTTTAAATTTAATGTTAAAACATTTCTGTGCATGTTGTAACTATGATGCATTGTTATCCTCCTTTGTCCCTCCATCTACAGACACAATGCCAGGATCCAGGAAGACACAGGTTAGCGGTCAGTACCAAAGAAAGGGAGAAAGTCCAGAAGGACAAGATGACAGGACTGGCGTGCAGCATTGTTAAGGTAATGATTTGAAACCGGTCACAGTGTGTGATTTGTCTGTCTGGCTAACACTCAACGTGAACCTGAATCTTTACTTACTTTATGATATTTTGTGATGATACTGGGGGCAGGTGATTAGCCTCTGCCTAGATCTGGCCAGATTTGCTTCTGCCCAGATCTTCTCATGAGTTCTTCTTTCTTACTCGAGGGTCTTCTTCCGCCTCCCAGATGTGCTTTAGAGGGTATAGCTTCCAGTGTATGTTCCAGTGATTCTTGAAGGTGTAGAGTTGGTGAAGATACCACCTCTTCTGGTGGATCCTTCCAGAATTCTATGTCTGAACACATGGTGTCTGATCATTGGCAGCTTGTAGTTATGGCCCCTTGTACCCATTTTGTGCTTGTTCTAAGAATTATTTGAGTTCTAAGAATTGTTTTGAGTTCTAAGAATTGTTTGAGTTTATCGTTGAGAGCACTTCCGGCTCTCAACGGGAGCAGATGTCTTTCTTCTGTCTCCTGTTGTCACTATCTCTCTAACTCATACCCAGACTGACTCACACTTATTCTCTGCAAAATGATGAAACCAAAAGGAAAATCGGAGGATACTAAAGATGGTCTCTATGAAAGAATTAAAGAGTGAGTTAAAGAGCAACTTTGATAAGTTAGGGAGTGACTTTGATAAAAAGTTGGAAGAAAAGCTAAAACCGGTACTAGATGCCTTGGATGAAATGAAGGACAAAATGAAGAAGATGCAGAAAGACATGGATGAAAAAGACCAAAAAATTGTTGTCTTGGAACAAAGAATGGATGATTTGGAACAAAGCATTCGTATAAATGATGTGATCATCACTGGAATCAATATCAAGCCAAGGAATTACAGATATGCTATGGCTAGCGCTGACATCGAATCTCTGGAGCAACAATTGAGTTCTCAACTGAGGGATCTGGAGATAACTATAGATCCGGACCAGATTGAGACATGTTACCCATTACCATCTGGAGGTAGGAGACCACCTGCAGTGCTGATAAAATTCAACAATCGTAAACACAAGATAGCTCTTCTGAAACAAGGCTTCAAACTGAAAGGAAAAATGTCTACATTAATGAGAATCTCACTAAAAAGAATGCTGATATCGCTAAAAGCTCGACAACTGAAGAAGAATGGACTGATCGACAACACCTGGACGAACACCTGCAGGATCTTCATCAAAACAAAGGGGCTTTCTCCGGACCACATAAAAGCAATGGTGATCAGGAGTGCAGAGGAGTTGGTGAAATATGAGCAATAAAGATGGACAAGAATTGTTACTACAACAAAGATCAGTACAACAGAGTCACTTCAATATTGGGAGCTCTACAATTTTGGACACGTCAAGTATTTCATGGAACAGCCAAAAAAACAACATCATCGATGTCAGAAACATGGATTAATGAACAAAAAAACAAACAACATGTATTTGTGATAACACGGGATAGATAACATTAACTTGAGACTTTAAACAGCATGTTGATATCTTTTGACAATATAATACCATGTGAAACTGTTAAAGTGTCTGTAACAAACTGTTTAATTCTTGTATAAACACTGTCTGATGAAAGAGGTTAATATGATCGTTATATTCTTGTGGAGAACACTGGCAAGGTCAACTTCTTGTTTTGACCATCCGTGATGTTAGCAAACCCTGTGTTCCTAGGAAGAATGTAAACATGGTTATACTCTAGGGTAAAAGGCTAATATCTGGAAGTGGATAAGGGTATGAACATCTGTCAAAATTCAACGTATGAGCTGGTTGAAGACTTTTAATGTCTGAGTTTGTTGATTACATATTCTAATGAGAGAGATGTTTTGTTGATAATTTAGGGGACGGGAATCTTACAAGCCAGTGGCTTCTACCCGTTAACCCTTTTTTTTTTTTTTTCAGATGTTGCTGATGATGTTTCAACACTGATGAAAGTGAAATATGTTGTAATAACATGTCTGGAAAGAAGAAAAATTAACTGAATAAATAAATAAATAATTGTGGAACATCACTTGAATGATGTCTCAGCAAAATTAAAGTCAAAATCAAAAAGTCAAAATCAACTTTAATGTTAAATATGGCATACATGCACAACATACAGCACAATTGACATTACAGTATTCTCAGACCCACAGTGCAAAGAATGGGAAGATCCAGTTTCCACAATCTCTCTTCATAACTACGGCCCTTCAAAAATGGAATGTAGCATGTTCCTCTGCACTGAACATTCTCCAAGATGGCGATGTCCTTCTTGTAGCTTGGCATCCAGACTGGTGCTCCATATTCTAAATATGGTCTCAAAACTCCTTTAAAAGCATTTTAAAGTTTTCCTCATCCAGGTACTCATGATCTTATGACTGCTCCCATTATCTGGTTTCCATTGTTGTCTCTGTTCTTGATGTCACCGTCAAATTTCAGGTCCATCTCTCATTTGCTCTCAAAAATAATTTGGCCCCACTGAAGTGGAAGAAGTCTTGTTTTTCAGCTGTGTGTTGGTTCATTCTCATAATTTTACATTTGTCTGGATTAAACTAGTCTTTTCTTATCCTTTACTTGCCCTTAGTCTCTTCATGGCTAACTTTTAGTGGGTGTTTTCGTGTACCATCTTGTGATATCTTGTGATATTCTATACTTCAGCACAGAGGAAGTTGAAAAACTCCTGGTTCTTTCCCCCTGATAATGACAATACTGCCTTCTTGGCTCGTGTGTTCTTTCTCATTATTCTGTTGGACAAAGGCATTCTTAATAGAGGAGTGGGAAGACAGCTTGTGTCCAGGAACTTTTCATTGTAGATGATACTTTATCCAAATTATCTGTTTTCCTTTGACAGACTTTCCCATCAATTTCGTCTTCCAGTTGAGTAATTTTCTGTGAAACTAAACTCATGGGGCGGCAGTAGCTCAGCCCATTTGGTCTTGGGCCAGTTCAGGATCCCTGTGGTCCAAAAGGTTTGGAGTGTGAACTGGCAGTTGGAGGTCCTCCGAGCTTGAGAGCTGCCCACCACTCTACCCCCCATCACTTGCGTGGCTACAGGCTTGAATTCTCTCTAAGAAAAAATTGCACAGGTGAGGAAGTAGGTAAACTCAGACTAGTACTGCTGGGAAAGGGTGGCAGGGCTCCGATGGGAACAGCACCAAGAGGACCAAGCCTTTGAGCCCTCGGAGCGTGTGACTGGAGCTGGGAGCCCCTCTCCTGTCTGTGTTTTTACTGCACCGTTTTGTCTGTGGGTTATCTGAAACATTTTAGGAATCTTGCTCCCAGCTGCATTCAGGAACAGGGCGTCAAAAGCAAGAATGACAGCTGCTGCTAAGCTGCATTTTGATGTCATTTACAGTTGGTAGTGCTTTATTTTTATTTTTTTTATTATATGCTTATATTAAATGAGATTTCACACAGATATTTCAGTCAGAGAATAATGACTGGGCTTCCTGCAGCTGGAGAATGTCCAGAGTCCAGAGCACTGCACAGATACAGTATCTGTAAGTCTACTTCATAAACACCACTAAATGACATTCCTGCTGCCGTTGCTGATGGTGATGATGATGATGCAAGTACAGTAATAGTGTCCTGTGGGTGGTGGCTGATTCAGTGACTACCACCACACACACACACACACACACACACACACACACACACACACACACACACACACACACACACACACACACACACACACACACACACACACAGGATGAAAGCTAAGCAGACTGCACCTAGTGGCTCTGTTCTTTGATTAATGACTATGACTTGATGCCTATTAATAATAAACTCTTTGTACTACTGACAGATCATATAACAGCATCAATGTAACATCTTTCTTTTTCTGTACAGGAAATTACACTTTTGCCTGGAGAGCCTGTTACAGCATTCAGACAATGGCGGACGAAACACGTTCAACTCTGGGTCTGGAGACTCGCCTTTTGAAGGGAACTTATTTAGACTTGAACTCTTACCAGAGGGATATCCCATGGAAGCTACAAAAGCATACTTCATTACCAAAATTTATCATCCCAATGTGGATAACGTGGGAAAGATATTTTGTACAGTGCTGCTCTCAATCCAGGTATTACTAAATGCACCAAACTCTGATGATCCCTTAGTTGCTAAGGGACCATGTTATAATAACATGGACAAGATTCTGACGAGGGTCTGTTAACACAAAGCAGAGGATGAAGCACTGCCTGATTCAAATCAAATATCTTCCAAAACAAAGAAGAGAAGATATGATGACACATATTTCGCCTTTGGCTTCACCTGTACAATGGTGTGTGATGACGAGAGACTGCAGCGTGTCGTCTGTCTTAACGTGTTAGATTGAGACGGTTTGAAGCTGAAGAAGCGAAGACTCCGCTGGGCGACCAGACATGCAGAGCACAAAGACAAACCACTTGAGTATTTCAGAAAAAAAAAAGAAAAGTTGTACACTGCCATGCTTAAGAGTCTGTCTTCAAGTTGTCTCAAATAAATAAACTGGCACAGTTTGAAAGGCCACAAACAATAACAGAGGAAGTAATATGGACATGGTCTCAGTGATGCTTGATGACTCTGGTATAACTCTGTCAATGAAACAATGTTTAAATGAGTCATCTGATTTAAATTGTCTGTATGAAAGGAAAAGCTGGACTACTTCAGGATATATCTTACTCCCTGCTGCAAACTTTGAGTCAACAGTCATGGTTTGTCTGTGTGTCACATGTTTGTATTCATTTCACTGTAGATTAATTTCCCCCGCTTCCAGAATAATTTCCCTTCATACTGTGTCCCGTAAATAAAGGATGTTGATTAATAAAAGGTCATGCACATCATCTGGCAACTGCTTTTGCTAGATGAGGTCAATTAAATTAAATGATCATTTTCAGGACAACTTCTGCTTCTTGTCTGAACTAAGCTCAAGAACATCGATAAGTTACTCCATGGCCACTAGAGGGAAGCACTGAGCTACTTAACAGTTCTTGAAAGGTCACAGATAACCCAGGAGCTCTTATTACAACAGCAAGGTGTTAGTAGCCTCTGACAGAGGTCATGCTTTCACCCTGTTGGTTTGTTTAATTGTATTTTAGTAGTTTTATACAAACACTTTTCTGCTGATATCTATAACTGTTTATGGTTGAATATTGAAAACATGTGGTTAACCACAGGTATTGCTACTCAGCAAGCTTTGGATTTCACATTTATTAACGAATCAGTCAGATTATACTGTATTCAGAGACATTTTCAGATGATTAGTCTGAATGTTATGGATGTGCTACCAAGAACTCAGTCATATTTCCATTAAATTTGTGCCACACCAGGGTGCAAAGATTGTCCTTGGGTCAGTTTGATTACAGTCAGAGTCGGTTACACAAACCTAACACACAGACTCTTCTTGAAAGCATTGTGTACTAATAATGTCTGCGCTCAGGAGTATGTTTCAGACATAAAGACCCACAACATAACCAGTTCCCCATGTTCAGGACATTGCCTTGGTATTCCACTTGTTCATCACACCATTGTTTAAAAACTCACCCTGGAGAGAGGTGTACATCTTTAGACACGCGTATGTTTGTCTGCCTGCTTGCATGTCAGCCAGCCAGCATACACGCAATAGTGGTGATTTTGCTGGCGATGTTTTTTTTTTCATATATTCATACATGATGTGATGAAAGGAAGTTTCTTGTTTAGAAGGGGGTTGTTCATAACCTATTCTCATGTTTTGCCATAGTTTAAAACAGATCAGATTGTTTTGTCACAGGAGGTATATGCGTATACCTTCTAAACACAGGTATGGCTTGGTCACTCCATATTATTTTTACTTTTGTTGTAAATATGCCCTCTCAGAATAGGCTATGTGTTTGGTCTGTGGTATTGCTAGTTTCAGCTTTCTTAACAAGCGCTCATAGAAAAAACATTGTGTTTTCTTTGGCCCACCATATTATTCAGTCTCTAAAACAGTCCCAGACTTTTGATGATTGAGCTGCTACCTGTTCATCAGTGAAAGGCAAGGTTCTGCTGTCATGGCCCATAACTCTTTATTCCAAATTTATATTGAGAATCCAGTGGCAAAATTTATCATCATTCAATGATGATAAACGCGACCGCTGCTCCACCGCTGCAAAGACACAGTCTGGTGTGCAGATGGTCTGGAGTACAGCTCTTTTAGTTTTTATTTGTTTTTGTAAAAATATACCTAAACAGAGCTCCCTTCATATAGAGATTGCTCCACAATTTCACTCTGCATTTCCCAGGACTCCCAGAAAGTCACAGGCTAAGTTTGCAGTAGTTCAGGTGAACACTTCCTTCCATAGATTAATTTAAGATTGACAAATTTCTGGAATCATGGTGAGACTGTTAACGTAATTTTTTTCACTTTCTTTTAGGCAAGCCCAAAAAACATTTTAGTTTCTGCAAATTATAGTATTGGTTGTGTCAGAAAAGGTAAATACAAATGTCTTAAATACAGTAATACTAATACTAATACTGCAATATAAATGTCTTTTTGTATTTCTTAGTTAGAAGGCAACTTCACCCACAAACTACTGGTATTGTGTGAATGAAGGCTGAGTGGTTAGTTAAGCATTTAGGGCTAACGGGACCTGACACTCTTCCATGAAGTCTCCCAGTGTCTACTAAAGTATTGAGAGATTAAATCAAATTTAATATCTAAAGGAAGATGGGAACCTTCTTTTTTGAAATGCTGTAAATGATCGTGAACAGAATAGAACTTAACCATTATTGTTTCACTGTAGCAATGAAATGAAGTTAGGCAATTCTCAGTTGGTGAAATAACGACTTAGATAAATGTATTTCATATAAATTGAAGCAGCAAAAAATATCGAATGTACTTATTTATTTTTAATCTGGTCCTTATATTGAAAACATAAAGAAAGATTTCAGAATTCTCTTATTATAAACCTTACCTATTAGGTCTTCAACTCCAGGGCCTCATTGATTTGGAATTGCATATAAGTGTCTTCACATTACCAAGAATGCAAAATACTCAGAAAGACACATGAACTGAGTGTTGAACGTAGGACACTTGCATCCTAAAGCATGAGTCAAATTCACGGCCCAGCCAGATCATCAATTCATTTTGAGGAAAAAGGTGAGTTTCAAAGTCAAAATGTTGGAAGTACTTTACAGTTCAGTAAATATAAAATCTATTTAGCACACAACGTGGTGTGCTGTCTTGTTTATCAACTACTCTTGTTGGTGCTTAATGTAGTTAAGCGAACCCAAATTGCTTCAGAACAATACAAGGTAATGTAACACACATGAACAAACATGCTCATGGCACTGGGGCCCCTGGCCCCCTCAGCTCTGAGTCTAGCAGCGCCCCTGCGCTCCAGGATCTCCTCCTACAGAGTCCTGGATTCAAACCTGGATCAACCTCTGTGGCCCCACGCTGGAGGGGGAGCTGACAGCCCGCCTGTCACCGAGCTGAAGCAGCACACTATCATGGTGGGAACACCCCACGGACACAGGCAGTCGGGAGCTGGCCAGACGCGACTGGCCCCAGGGAACGCGTTGTGACCGGGACGGTCTGAGGAAAGGTCCACCGGGGAGTTTTCGGGGCTTCGCTGATCTTTTCTCTCCCTTTGGTCTCTAGAAAAAGCAGAAGACAGTTTTTCGGTGTTTATCAGACACCAGATTGTCGTGTCGTTTCTGATCTTTCCCCGTGTTGACCTGCTGGTGACATAAATGATGAAGTTTAAACCCAACCAGACCAGAACTTATGACGGAGAGGGCTTCAAGAGGAGAGCTGCGTGTCTATGCTTCAGGAACGAGAAGGAGGACGAGGTGAGTTACACACAGATATTTCAGTCAGAGAATAATGACTGGGCTTCCTGCAGCTGGAGAATGTCCAGAGTCCAGAGCACTGCACAGATACAGTATCTGTAAGTCTACTTCATAAACACCACTAAATGACATTCCTGCTGCTGTGGCTGATGATGATGATGATGATGATGATGATGATGCAAGTACAGTAATAGTGTCCTGTGGGTGGTGGCTGATTCAGTGACTACCACCATACACACACACACACACACACACACACACACACACACACACACACACACACACACACACACACACACACACACACACACACACACACACACACACTGGCCCATTCAGGATATATGGCTTAAATGAACCTGATAATTAAGTGTTGGACAGAGATGCAAAGGATGTGGTTGAATAATGTAATAATAACCAAACATCTCAACCTTCTAAAAACTCATATTCAGCAGGAGATCAATAATTTGATTTCCTGTTTAAATGGAAACTGAACATTTCTGAAGAGATTTCTTCTTCTTTGGTTTTTTTTTTTTTTAAGTCCTGTACTATGAATATGAATGGAGCATATCCAACATGGATACAAGAGCCTCTGTTTTTTCTTCTTCTTCTTCTTCTTCTTCATTGTTTCTTCTGCACACGTAACAATTTATTTGATTCCAAATTTATTTTCCCATTAATCTACAGTACCACCATTGCAGGGTCCATGTGTAAATCCCACCTGTCATGGTAAACTGTGGCCCAGACATTTCCTCTTCTGACTGGGTTTTGTTGTGTAACCTACACTAGCATCAGCTGATAGGGATGTTATCCAGCATAGTCAACACATTGTGATCCTTAGCTGTGGCATCAATATTCCTGCACTCCTGTTGCTGTTGCATTTCCCAGAATATCCAAATAATGAAGTATCACTGTGGCATTTGTCTAATTAATTCATAAGGAGTTTGTTCAATCATACAACAAAAAGAAAAATTATCAAGGCTGGTCTTGTCCCAAACCCTGCTAATTGGAACCCACATGCTCAATATTGTTGATTTGGAATTTGGAATACAGATGTCTTGGTTTGAATCTGTCTTCATATAGACTCATTCACCTGCACTGCAGTATCCTTTGAAAGAGCGCAGGCATTTAGCATCGCTTGTATGGATTAGGGGGCATTTAGTAGTCGTGACGGTAATGGGCTGAGTTTATATGGACAGAGTTATTCACTGGGGCAGGGGGCTGTATTAGATCACAGTATGTCTGCCAAGTGATGGCAGCCCATATGTGATAAGAGGAGGAGGATGACGGGGGTCTGGGTGGGGGATAAACATTACCCTGACTCCAACAGGCCAAGTGACGTATCAGCAGCAGTTTATAGAATCTAGGTGAAGGCACTCGCTGTCCCCGAACAGAATCTGTTTTCGTGATTTCCACTCTCTCCAGTTCATCTGCTGATGCGCTGACAGTCACTTTGAGTATTGTTGATTGCTTGGAGGATCTCCTCAGTCATTCTGACCATTTTTTTTTCTTTGACTGAATGTGAACCTCTTTTTGGGTTAAATTCACTCCAGTCTGCATGGCTACTTTGCAGGCATTTCTTCATCAAATCAGCTGTTTGCCCAGGAGAGCAGGAGCAGATCTGAAGGAAAATACCCAACAGGATGACTTCATATTGGTTGTGCTCTGAACAACAATGTCCATTTTTAATTTTCATCACAAAGGAATTATTATAGATATTATCACATGCTGTGCTTTCTGGAACAGCAAGGAATATAACTTGTTTTTAATATTATTCTTTATAAAAGAAGTGTTTGAGGTATAAAGACATAAAAATGTCAAAATGATTTTGTTCAGGAAAAACCTTTGGTAGCATATCAAAAAATTAAGAAGTTGGATAAAATACATCAAGGCAAACAAAGTCACCTTTATGCATCACACTAGAGACAATCCTTTGTATTCTCTTAATTGCAAAATAATATGTTTTGACAACAGAATAATTTGAAATAGTTGAGCACTATCTTCATACTGTTGTCTTGCCTTTTTGTTAATCAAGACTGAAGTATCCTGGTTCTTCCTGAAACACAGACATGTGAAAATCAAAATGTAGGCCAAAAGTTTTATTGGGAGAACTGCTGAACTGCTCCGTCTAATGTTTTACAGACTTTCACAGCCAATCACAGTTTACTCAACTAATAATATCCACACCTGCAGGGCCCAAACATCTGCCAAGCCCAGCTAAATAACACAATGGTGGCAACACCAAGACCCGCTCTACTTGGCTTCTGATTGGCTTTGTGTGACGATGACATTTGTCATGTTTGCCCCTCTTTTGAAAACCTTTCATTGTATGAGAAGGATCATCATCAAACTAATCCAAATCAATGCAGATTATGGTGAATCCACATCATCTTCAATCTCCAAATCGAATCCCCATTTGTCCATTCCAAGGTTTGTGTTTCTTGCAAAAAGAAAAATCCCAGATCACCTCCTCCAACAAGATAGCAGTAGAAATCTGAACGTGACCCACTACATATATCTTTGCTTTAACATACTGCATCATGGCACAGCCTTTATCTCAGTGTGAGTGTAATATCTGTGAGCGATAGTTTAGCTGGATTGTTGGCAGGTGTTTATCACCGTGAAGCCGATGTGTTTGTTTGCAATCGAGCCTCCTCTTCAGTCGGAACTCTCAGATGAGTGTGCAGCCGGTTGGGGTCATTAACCTCTTCTGCTAAGCTCTTTTGTGTCTGTACATAAAGCAACTGCTGATCCAGTGATTTTTGTAAGCTTGCAGGTTTAGCATGGCATTTGTGTGAAATTGTGCATGCATGTGTGTGTTACCAGCTGCCAGCGTTTCTCTAGCCCTGAGGGCCCTGAACAGTTTATGGTGCGATTCCTCGCTCTTCTCATCCTCTGTCGATTTCAATTTTCCAAACCGTTATTGTTCATCATATTCATTTATTCATTTAGATAGTATTTAAGACTTCTTTTGATTCTAAATGGTATCAAAAACACAAAAGTACATGCAGTTTGTTTGTGTAATTCACATCATATAACAAACCAGGTTTTGTTCCTTATTATATTTAAATAATAATCTAAACTCAGAAGAATAGAACAGAAATTTTAAGTAATTAGTGTGTCTGTTATCGTCATTGATTATACCAGTAATCCTCCTCTTCATGGAGTGGAACAACCTCTCTACCAGAAATTGGAATGTCAGCTCCAACGAAAAGTCTTTTGTTTTAAGAAGGCGTGGAGGGACAGTTGTTCCTCCTCTGGGGTACATTCACGATTATCGAAATATTAAAAGAATCTGATTGACTTCCTTTTTAAATTGAGAAAAAGTTTTCTCAAGTTGGGCCAAAAAATGAGTAGCATTTTTAAGTCAAAGTTTTCATGTGTGAATATTAAAAGTCCATGGGAGAGCATTTTTATATTGGAACTGTTTTCTAGCTGAACTGAAAAATTCTTTGTGAAATTAGAGCTTCTGCTAAATAGTTGATTTACTGCGATAGAAAGATGCTATTTTTGACATCTGTATATCCTTTTAATATAATAGCTCTGCAGGTTTTAATGAGGTCTTGGAATCTTCCATTACACAAAAATCACTTGACCTGTTATCCAGACAAACAGTTACCTGTGTGAAGAACAAGACACACAGTCTCTGGGTTTTAAATACAAGGACAGAGACACAGAACAAGTTTTGTCACACCCAAAGGAATTAAGGTTCTGTGTGAAATGAACCATTCTATGAGTTTACAGCTAAGTTATGATGACTGGACAAGCTCATTTAAACAGTCAAAGTGAAGCTTGCTTACAAGTCCCTCTGTTTTTAGTATTCTTCAGAATGAGTTACAGCCTGGAGTCACACAGCATGAAGATTGTTGTTACCAACTTTGACAGCAGTGAGGACGTTGTAATTAGTGCTCATGAATCTGTGGTGTATTAACTGTCTCAGCAGGAATGTGCACACATCGTAATGTTGGCAAACTTGCCCAGACTCTTGTATGCGCTTCTGGTGTCTGATATAGTAGCTGGGATGTGTTTTATTTAGTTTTTTTTACTGATATTTGCAATCAAGAGAGGAGAATGTATGCTGTTCCAGGATATGTGTAGTCACACACACTTAATGTGGCAGTGTGGTGGCAGATAGGGTTTTAGATCAAGTGACTGTTTCTCCAGTGGGGTGCCATGCTAAAAAAACCCAAACTGCACGTGTTTGAGGTCAGTTAAACATAGAATGAGGCTTCAGTTTGGTTACTTCAGATCAGACTAGAAATTTGATTTTTTTCCAGTTTAATAACTCCTTAAGCTTTTAATGTTGTTGGCCATTAATTAATTATAATTATTCATGGGTATTTTAATGCACTCTATATTATGTAGTCACCCAAATCATTAAATATTACTTACAGTTGTTACTTCTACACCAGTGACCCTATGCTGGCCAGCAAAAGTGAGTCATTGTGTAATGTCAGGGAAATAATAATAATAATAATAGTAGTAGTAGCCTGTTGCATCATCCCTATAATTATAATAACAACAGAGTTGACAGTGTTATCAAAGTACATAAATGTATTTATTTACCTGACAGAGTTTCATGCCACACTCAGACGTCCAACCCTATACCCATACTGCAGCGCATGATGTGAATTTGGTGAATGACACATGAGATCTACGTTACACATCCTTCTTAATAACACATCACACTTAACCACTACACACACAGTGGTGAGAGATTGTCAGCTCTGGCAAACCACTGGCATGTTTTCAGCAGCAGACACAGCAGCAGAGGCCTCATGGGTTCCTTTCTCTCTGGAAGGTGATACTAGTCAGCAGCAGTCGACACCCAGACCAATGGATTGTGCCAGGAGGAGGGATGGAGCCTGAGGAGGAACCGTATGGAGCCGCTGTGAGAGAGGTATACGAAGAGGTGAGCTCACACATTTTATGCCTAGCTTCCACTCTATCCAGTAAAACCATCAAATTACCATAGTTTTAGATGATCCCCAGTGCAGCAGATGCACAATAAGCAAAACATAGACTTTGTAATAAATGTCACCAAAATAAATCAATGAATAGTTCTGTTTTTAAATCCAACCTCAGCCTTGCATTCAACGAAATATTTGGCACTGATGTTTAAATGGCCAGGTAAACGTCTGCTGGGAGAATGGGCTGCCGGTCATGGGCCAAAGTGTTTAACATGGAGTGAGCTGTAAGCATCAGCCATGCGTAGTAGCAGTGCTGATAGCTTTTAAGTATGGCAGTGACATTTGGGAAGGGTTTCCAGTTACCCACATGGTGAGCCTGCCAGGACAGACGTGTCTGAATTTAGATGAGCTGCAAACCAGCTCCTATGGCAACCTAATGGGTCAAAGTGTCATGTTTACTACTGTCCATAAGAGCAGCACTTCAATCCCATGGTTTCCCATGATGCCCATACTTACAAATTTAATAAATGTTATTGTTATTAAATTATTAATTTTTGAGCAACAACCAAAGTTAATTTCAGACATATTTTTGTAAATGCAAACATTTCAATCAAACACATTAACTGTTCAGTTATTTGGACCAGCTTAGTCACATTAGGTCAGGTAGAATACAGTCAGATCACATTCAGTCAGATTACCACTTTGTGCAGGAGCTGATTAGTTTGGGCCAACATGACACTGGTTTTTAGAGGAAAACAGTTTGTCTATCTGAAATCTGCAGAGATGCATTTCTCGTCCAGCATGTCAGACCTTAGTAGATTAACTTAATGTAGTTATTTTCTATTTAAATTCACAATTTCAGTGTTATAAAGAATGGGATCAGAGCACTGTCTGTACATTTACCTATAGGGCAAACATCATACTTTAATACCAATAATCTTCATTTCCCTCTCATTTTCTCAAACTTTGTCTTTATGTGTGTACAATGAATAGATGATCAAAATCAATATTGTACAAAGTCACCTAGAAAAACCCTAGCTCTGGATGAAAACAGTAATTTGATATTATTGTCAGTTGTGTTCATATTCTTCTTTATGCCATACAGAGATATCCGATCATGCTTCTGGTGGTGACAGTTGGTGTCATGTTTTAACAGTGACGTTAAAGCAAACTTTGTAGCACAGTAAACTTTAATGCCATGGGATTAACTCAATTGCATTCACTCAGTCAAACAACATATAACTTCTATCAGTCCTGTACTTGCAATTAAGCAATAATCTCTAAGGTCCAACCTACAAAAATATAAATGTGGGAAATTTTTTTGCATACAAAAATACATCTAGTTTCCTGTTTGCCACAATCACATTTAGCTAAGAGTAAGTAGCTCGAGCTACATTCCTGCTCTACCACACCATCATCATCACAACCACAGGTCTTAGTCTGTCAAATAACAACACCATCCTGCAGAAGCTACTTTTAGGAGACGTGTCAGAAAGCAGAGTACATAGCTTTAGCTGGCTGGCCACACTAGTGCAAACACAAGCCAGTGAAGCCACCACAGCTGGTGGAGCCAATTTCAGTTACACCACATACATTCCAAAACCCAAATGACACAAAGATTTTTTAGATACAAACTTGTAAAAACCTGTAAAACTGAGTAACCTAGTTTTAAGAAAGTGAGTCTACATTTACTTTATTGTTGACTCTAGGAAACTTTTCCCTCATTATGTTAATTGAAAGTAAAACAATACACCAACGCTTTCAGGAAGGTTGTTGAATCTTGGAGCTGAATGACAGAGTCTAAAGCCAGCTGTACGTGTGCAGAAAAGGCTCTCAACTTGTGAACTGTACTTGTGATAGACCCCTCTGTGTCACCATTGCGTCGCTCAGACTAAGTTTAGGTCACCTGCACATTTCATCACTGCTATCTCACAGGCACGTGGCCAAGCTTGGATGGCACTAGGGTATCCTGTCCTTAATGTTCAGCTGACAGTGCGCAAACACATCAGAGCAGAGACAAGCTGTTCCATTGCCGCTGATTTCCATTGCTCTGCTGACGACAGATGTGTTCTGATAAAGCCTGACACTACAGATGCCTCCTGAGTTATGTCCTACCTCAAGAGATTCATGCTTGATGCTCAGTTAACTGGTTCGACCCTCCTTTACACAATGGAGACAGCTCACTAAAATTAGGTCATTCCCCTTCTCTGTCAACTTAGTAAGGTCATCCATGCTTTTAACTCTTCCAGATCAGTTTTTTTCAGGTGCAATACCCAAAAACTGCTCCCTGGGTTTTTAACATGAACTTTTGTGGCCCTTCACTGCTTACCTGTACGTATGTTTTAGAACTTAGGTGAAATTTTTAAGCTTTTTTAAAAAAAAATCATAAAATATCAGACAAATGTGATTTGTATACCCCTTCTAAGTGAGGTTGTTGCTTGAAACCCTTTGAAGGCCTGTTGGCGATGGTCTCATCATGATGGTTCTTGAGCTTTCGCCATTAAGGCCCCTCAACAATACAACCCCTGCTTCTCAGATACACACACTCTGTGTCCTCTTATGAACTCACTTTCTGCATAAAGACTTTTTAATAGCTGGTAGCTTGCATTGTTATGATTGAAAATGTTTCATAATTTTCTTAATGTTTCAGTTTTTTTGTAGTAAGTGCTACATTGAGATTAATGTCACTATCATCTTTATTATTTTTATTCATAGTCGTAGTAGCAGTTAATTTTTGAACACTGTCATTTTAGTATTATTGATCCTTTTTTCATGTGTATGCAGGCTGGAGTGAAGGGACAGCTTGGCAGACTGCTTGGAATTTTTGAGGTAAACTCTCACACGGAAGACATGAATACATTTTCTCTTGTTATATGAGAAAGGACAATGTATGACAATACTATTATGTTCTACTGTATGTCTCATTACTCTCTACTCAGCATCACCTTGTTTTGTTCATGCAACGAAGAAGCCAGTACACTTAATCACAGTTAACCTTGTGTCTTTGCTGTATGAATGTTTTGTTTAACCATTGACATGGTGAAGTGGAATGACATAAAGTAATATCTTGATCTAAATCTTTGCAGCATAATCAAGACAGCAAGCACAGGACGTACGTCTATACCCTCATTGTAACAGAGATACTGGAAGACTGGGAGGACTCTGTCAACATTGGTATGCCTCTGCATTTAAGTCTCACTCTATCATGTTACTGATAGTTTTATATTTAAATTCTGCTGCAGATATTTATCCACACAGAGAAAGTACCCCCACACTTTCACCACAAATCATACTTGGAAAAGAGATTTCAGTGAGTTTTTCCACTTGGTTAAATAAATAAATTAACAAATAGATGTATACATAGGTCCAAATGCAAAATAATGATGATTGATGCAAAAAAATAAAAATAAATTAGATATCGTGTCAAAGGGCAGTTTAAGTATATGGGCCAAAAAAGGAAACCATGGAGAAAGACTGGTGGGGCCATCAGTCATCACTTGGTAAATTGAGAAACTGGGACACATACTTACACCTGATCTACAGTAATCCTAAAATGTGGCAAGAATTTCTCACTTTCTTCTCCTATTTCACTGACACTACCTTAAATGTGTGAAATGATCAGACCATCAATTGATTAGTCAGTTGACAGAAACATAATTTGCAGCTAATATATTTATTGATTATTTTTTTCCCAATTACTTTGAAAGAACAACTTAGTTTTCAATGTTACCGAGGTGTTTTGTGATGTGACGACTATTAATGATTTAAGTTTTTTTTAAACTTATGTTTATTCCGTTTTATTGAACTCATTCAGTCAAAACTAACTGGTGAAAAAATGTGGAAGTGATAGTTCTGTCTCATCGCTCACAGATATAGGGTCTAGACTGCTCGCAACTGGGAGGAGTGTGCTGTGTCCAGTTGTTTTGCACTTATCACCGCTCACCTCACCCCCCCCTGCTCTGTGTGAGGCCTGCAGGCTGAGCAGAAAGACCTTGGCATGACTGCTCTCATTTTTTCTCCTTCCTCTGCTCAAAGACCAGCGTTGGTATACTTCAGGGAATTAAAATAAAGGTGCATACCAAACTCTGGTAGTAACAGACCATGCCCAAGTCATTTACCAAATGAACCGGAAGATGTGTTGGGTTTGGAGTCAGTGCTGAATAACTTCCATCTGTTTACTGGAGAAATCATTTTTGATGTTTTTTTTAAAAGATTTTCTGATCTGACACCTTCATAAACACACAACTGAAGTAGGTCAAGAGTTGTCTATATCCATTATAATGTTTTTACTGCAGCTTTATTCTTGAGAATTTTGTGTGATATTGTGGCCTAAGAATTTACTAAAAGGCAGTGTGCCATGTTTTAAAGGGTTTTAGTGGACATTGCCAAGGAAAGAGTGAACTTGAACAGCATATGACAGGATTGAGCTCAAGGCATGCAGAATAAGTTGGTAACTACACACTGAATTCTAAGTAATCTGCTTTACTTATACTATCAACTAAAGTAAATGTGTCTACAGAAATTAAAACGGTGAACACCCATCCTCTGATTCCTCTGCTATGCTGAACAAGGGGAGCCCATAGACAATAATTTGAGAGCATTTCAAAGTTGACTCTGTCTGTCTGCAAGCCATTGACTCAGCGGCCAACATGTTTAGTGTGATCTACAATTACAACTCTTGGTCAGTGTGAACCAGCTTGATCTTCTCTTTTCTTTAACCATCTCACAGGGAGGAAGAGGAAGTGGTTTAAAGTTGATGAAGCTATCAGAGTCCTCCAGCGCCATAGACCTGTCCATGCAGAATATCTACGCAGACTGACAAATACCTGTAACCCCACCTGCAGCTCCATGTGTGGCCCACCTAATGGCAACACCCCAAGCTCCCAAGTGACTGACAACAACACGCCACATTATGTTGTTTGCTCCACACAGGGCTCAGATCTGGTCAACAGATAAGACCATTTGCTCCAAAGGACACCAGGATGGACATCTGTGGATTGGATTGCATTAATAACGCAGCCTCTGAAAGTCAATCAATTTTTTTAGTGGGCTTGATAGTGCCACACGTCTGTCTATGAATATTTAAGATTTTACGTTGTTTTTTTTTTACTGGCTACTGGAATAATGTCCCTGGAAAGAGTTCAGTTCTCAAGGTGCTACCTTTGCAATGTAAAGGTTCTGCATTCTGAATAATTCAATAACAGGACAATTAGTGTTTGGAGTTTCACAGAGGTCTGAAGTGGGAAGTGTTTGATCTTAAAAGAAGCCTTATGCAATGCTGAATGATGCCGGTCTGAAAGCTGTTTTGAAGAGATGCAGTTACATGTGTGTTAATATTTTATTGAAATTTTCAAATATTTCTGAGAGTGAAAATAATGTGACCTACCTGTAGCTGCAGTTTTCTGAGATATTTGCTTAGAGAGCTGATTCAAATACTGTTTTCATGCTAGTTTGTAATTACCACCTTAACATCACACACAGTATCATTGTGAATCACTAATAACAGTGCATCCAAGATTAGATATATGTAAACCAACTACGTCACTGACCAGACACCTAAGTAGACTTTCCACAAACATCTTTCTACTTGTACATTTAGTTAATGTTGTCACGTGTACAAATTAGACTTTAATTACACACTTAAATAAATATCAGTTTCTATCTGGAGGAACAGAAATGCACAAACAAAACGTGTGTGGTAGGTAAATGTGCCAAAGAAAAGCCAAAATTACAAGTACAAACATGCAGCCTGCACCATACAAGACCACTAATTTTTAAAATGCAATTGATGATGGTTGTGTTAATGTCTGTGAGGAAAAGAAAGATGCCATGGTTAGAGGGTTTAATTGAATCTTGTTTTGTGTGATAGGCAATCAAAAACACAACAGCAGATATTTCCCTAGTCTATGGTCAGTAATTTGAGCAGTGTCATCTGCCTGAAACATAAAAACCAAAAGACCCTTGTTTTTCTCAGCTGTTATAATATACAGACTAAACTTGGAGTAGTTAAAGTTTTACGTTCGAATGTACTTTATTTGGTATGTATTCAATTACGTCATTTGTGTAATCCGTTATTTGACATGGGTGTCCCTTTTCTCAACATGTCAAAAAATAAAAAATAAAAAATAAAAACTGTCAAGAGTAATGACTAGTGTGAAGACTTTTTGTCAGGACAACAAAAATAGCCCACAGTATAGTTTATGTGCAATATATTTACTGTGGTTGGCTATTTAGTACTGAAATAATTTCTATGCTTGTGTGACTGGGATTTTTTTGCTGTACATCATCATGCTGTTTGTAAAATCCTTAAAATAAAAATAGTTTATTGATTATGCCTCTTTCCACATTTTTATAATAAATTCAGTAAAAACCAATTGCATATTTTATCATTTTAATTGTAGCTGCCTTTATGACCACTCAATGACCCGCCCATTCGTCGCTGCTGCTGCCTGAGCATAGTCAGGTGTACGTTTTCCAGCGACGTAAAGTTTGCTATCTGGATATTTGTTTGGATTTTTTGTCTGGATAAACGTAATCGAGGCCATGCTCAGACGAATACTTCAAATGGTAGGCAACTGGGGTAATAAATTCAACCGTATTGCTATTGTGTGGTTTCAGTGAATTGTTCAAGTTGTACAACAGAGGCCTATCGTTATCTGTTTTCATTGAGGGGACGTTGTATTTCTATAACTGCGTGCTGCGAATGGGCGGGGTTTATGCTTTGTAGCCACCGGAATGTAGTCGATTGTAAATCTCCTTCTCCCTCTGATCCAAGCATGCATATCAAGCGCCCCTTGTGTGGGTTTGCTAAACATTAAATGCTAACTTGGATCGGTTGATTAATGCTATTATAGCAAGCTAAGGGCGGCTATCTTTTTGTACAACGCGCCAGTAAAATAAAGTGTCCGCGTTGCCTTGCTACATTCTATTAACAAATACTGTGTTAGTTAACGCCTCTAGGCTCTGTATTGTGTTATTTATGGGGGTTTTTCATATCGAGCAATACTAGCTATGATTTAGCTATAGATTAATTCATCGTCCAACCATGACATGCTAAAGCTTTAAAGCTGGTGTTAAGTAGATGTTGCTGCTAGGAAGT
Source organism: Antennarius striatus (assembly GCF_040054535.1). NCBI lineage: Eukaryota > Metazoa > Chordata > Actinopteri > Lophiiformes > Antennariidae > Antennarius > Antennarius striatus. The sequence goes on from NC_090779.1 coordinate 14,007,223, forward strand.
ATATTGTCAGCTGGCTTACAACAATAAATTTATTAGAATTAACTACGGCATTTTAACAATTGGTCAGAGGTTGGGGTGCTATAAATGAATGCTAGACGCTAGCTTCTGTGTGGGACTACATTTACCAGAGGGCATTGCTTACGTATCCTCAGAGATGCCCTGTGTGCCTGAAGTCCTGGCCTTCCAAAGAAGAAAACCATAAAAACTTCCTAAAATGGGGCAATTTTTTTTTCAAATGTTTAAGAAGCTAGATACAATTACAGAGTATTTTATGGAAGAATATCACGGTGTAGTACAGCACGAGTTACGAATAAACCTGGCGGTTTAGTGAAGTAGCTTTTGAATACCTCGAGCTAAGTAGCTACCAACATTGACATGGTCACATGAGCATGAACCATCCGGTGTGTTCCATATGATAAAGCTGAGATCTGTTTTCTTTTTTAAAAGTCTGATAGTTATTGGGTACCAACACGATACTACATACATGGTAGAGTAGGAAAAATTGACATTTTAGACAGGCACTGCGGAAGACTGCTGAAACGAGGCCGTCACGGGAGGGGAGGTCCGTCACGAAGGCGCTGTTTTTACGATAAATACATGTTATAACTGAACCATACCGAATATATTTTGACCAAAGGGACATATATGCGAAGAGAAAAAACGTGTAGAATTTGTTAATGTAGATGTATAGGGACGGTTTTCAATTCATCTGATGAGCAAACTTTTTAGTAATTTGTTAAATTCAATGCAGTACTGTTTTATGTTTGCTCAAAGGTTGTTCCATGAGGCTTTGAAAGTGGTGTTTGCCAACTCCCCATTGGTTGTGAGATGACTCTGTTCAAAGTCCCCCTCACACAAACACACACACACACACACACACACACACACACACACACACACACACACACACACACACAGTACGTAATTCCTGTTGACTATCACTAGTGCAAACAAACCTGTTTTTGTGAATGGACGATCAGTGGTAGATCACACTAATGTGGACTCAGTCCATAACCTGAATAAAGGGTCAGCGCCGTACCATTCATTTTTTTCCAAGTCTTAACACCTTCTCACTTGTGATGACAAGGGGTTTGCTATTTAATGTAACCATTCTGATTATTTATCACCCTTCCATTTATATGCAGTGGCAGTTTTTGGACTAACAATCTTATACAAAGACAGCTTGTTATTTGCTGAAGTTTCAATGAACACAAAGTTGAACAGGATCAGAATTGCCTGTTACAACTGTATCATGAAAATAAAGGAACTTTCCATATTTATCCTAAAAAGTTTCTTATATCTTTGACCTCCCCTCCCTTTTCAAGTAAGTTCTACTGGCTCTGAATATCACTACTGTATCACCATAAAGTGTGATGGTGACAGCATTATGTGGTATTCTCTTTTTTGAGGGATTTTGCCTTTAAAGGATAGGGAAACTGAAGATATGTGACAGGAAATGAGAAAAAGTCTTGGTTTATAATATCTAAGTTATAAAACATTAAAACTTGGTAAAGAAAATCATTCATCATCAATTTTTCCAGGTGTGATACAGCAGCTGGAGGAACTGTTGGATCCACATATTTCATGATCACTGTCTTCAAGTGTTTTTATGGGAAGTAGAAGAAAGTTCCTAAGTCAAGTCCCTAAGGTGCTGCTGCCCTGAAATAAGCCTTACCCAGTGTAGTTGTTTTTGATATGTATGACCCAGGTCAAAGACTTCTGAAGACCTGAGCCCATTTTATGGAAAGTCTCACTTTTCTCTTCTAACATGGATTTTTGTTTAGTAGCATTTACTCAGGTGATTGGATGGTAAACATTTAATAGGAAAGAACACAAGAAAGAAAGTCAGATATACAATACAACACAAAAATCTTAGCTTTCACCTGCATACCATTGGTTTTGTTTATCCAGACATTCTCTGGCATTTATCTGCATAAAATTTCCAAATGTGAGCTTCATGAATGGGTTTCATGACATAGCAGCTGCATGTAATTGTTACATCACCATGCATGTAGCCAAGCTTCAGACTGAGAGATGTAAAACACACTACCAATGGACTATGCGCCAAACAACATCAGTGCCTTACCTAAAAAAAGCTCTGGTGGATGTGATGAGATGTTGTGAAAGTTCCTGCACATTTAGGGGTCAAGTGTCCCGACGCTATTGTAGCTTCTTTGTATTTAAGATGCAAGTGTCTCCTGGTGTTAATTTAATCTGTACAATTTTCTATAATAATTATTGTTCCTTTATACATTTCATCTAATAAGGCTCTTATTTTCTGCAGACTCCTGGGAAGGGAGGCTCCCAGAATGCAGAATCAGAGCAGCCCAGCACAGATCTGAACCATGATCAGACATCTGAGGTAATGTGGACTCTCTGTTTATCATGATTGGTAACCTGGTGCTGTTTCTCTCTGCCAACAGATCAGAGTGATTGAAGTTATCTGGTCCGTTACAGTTGATTCTGATGGGGAACTTCTGTGTTTCAGGGCTTCATCTGTCCTCAGTGCATGAAGTCTCACAACTCTGCAGAGGATCTGTTCAAGCACTATGAACTTTTCCATGACACTGGAGACCTACCGGCTCATATGGCCCCTACACGGTGAGTTAGTGAAGCTACATCAATTATGACACAATATATATGGTGCAGATAATTTTACACTGTGATTTTGTCAATCCAATCTCTTCTTATTAGGGAGGACCTTACAATGCTGAGACAGGAGGTTCAGGATCTGCATGCTTCTCTTAAGGTAGGGATGAGTTTTGAAACGAAATACTGGAATGTTAATGGTCAGTTCATATAAGGACTTGATTGCATGTCTTAACTTGATTAGGAGGAAAGGTGGTTCTCTGGAGAGCTAAAGAAGGAGTTAGACAAAGTCCAAGGACAACTGAAGCAAGTAATTCCTTCCAGATAATAAGTATTTATCATCATGAAATGTTGGCCTTCTGAATATAAATGGGCATAAACACACAATTATTTATTGTACCTGTACACATTTTTCTGTTTCTTCCGTCCCACAGAACGATGGACAGGCGGACTCGGAAGATTCAGGTAGAAAACAAACACTGCATTGAAATTAACTGTAAAAGATGACTTCATTAATCAGTAACACACATTACTGTACTCTTTTCTCAGTCCTTGAGAAGAAGTTGAATGAAGCAGAGACGGAAAAGTTTAATATCAAGCAGATGAAAGACCTGTTTGAGCAGAAGGCTGCCCAGCTTGCCACAGAGATAGTAGGTAAGTGAGATGTTATAACAACACCAGGGTGCTCTTTTACTACCCTTCTGGTCTATGTCGGCCTAATCCGAGTCTTTTCATTGTATTTTGTCTTTCATACATCGTACCTCAACATTTCGAATGTTTTAATTCGACAGAGTTAAAATCCCGCTATGATGAGGAGAAGAGTCTAAGGGTGGACGCTGACCAGAGGCTGGCCAAACTGAATGAACAACTACAGAAAGAGAAGCAGGATAACGAGAGACTCCAAACAGAGCTGGTAAAACCCCAAATCAGATTCAGTTGTTAATTATCTTGTCACTCATGTTGAGATGTACTCCTTTATGAACACAGTTAATTTGATCCTGAGCTGTGTGATAAAATTGTCAAATTGGAAGCCTAGGTTCAAACAAAGAATTCATATTTTTGGAACTGCAGCATATTTTTGTCTTCTGCAGCTTTAACACAGCACCTCTGCTCTAACCCTTAGCTACAGCGACCAGGAGTGGAGGATGTGGAGGTTCTGCAGAAAGAGCTGGTCCAGGTCCAGACCCTGATGGACAATATGACCCGAGAGAGGGAGGAAGAGTCTGAACGCCTAAAAGCCCACTATGAGCAGCTGCAGGCTAATTACGCTACCTCAGAGGTGAGTAGGGGGCAAAACAAGGCATGAGGAGTGACTAGTTTTCCTGAGTTTCCCTTTTACTTTACCTTGTTTTGTCATAAGCAATCATTTTTACACCATAACATGTATTTGTAGTAAACACATAAATGTGTACTCTCACTGTAGGTAAGATTATCATCTAGTATTTCTTTGTTTTGATATGAATTTTTTCTACCTGCATTTGTTTGTGACCTTTTATCAATCAGTTCTGGAAATATACTGCATTCTTTTGCATATAAAACTGTTAAGATTTTTATTTAAGTGTACCATAGCTCTGAACTGTAGTTTATCATAACAGATGTCTTTGAGCGTAATGTTCAGTAATTAATGGGTTTTCTGGTGAATAATTCAGCCTTATTTCCTGCATTTTTTTAAACCTTGAAATTATGTGTTTTTGCTAAATTATCTCAGAATATTTTTACGTGTGAACCATAATCTGAACAAGAATGTGGAAGTCTTACTGTCTGTAAGCGTTCTGAGACAGCAGCTATAAATCATCCAGATTTAGGTTTCACGGTATGAACACGTGGAGTGTTTCGCCATTAGCAGCCTCGTCTCCGTGTTGGTTGGTGACATGTCAACACTTCATCAAAAATAAAAGGCGACGGGTCACATTACACTCACATTCATGCGTTTTCTGCCTCTGCAACAGCACATGGCAAATATCAGCCAAACCAAAGTGGTTTGTGAGCGGGGTTATTTTATCTGTAGTTGTCTGTGCTTGTATCATGACTGACCTTTTGTCTGTGTCTCTTTCCTTGCCCTTCTTTTTCTTATGCTCCCCAAATACTGTATACCTCTCCATCACTTACTCTTTCTTCAAGATTCGTAAACTGGAGGTAAAACATTGTTGATTTAAGTCGGCCCTGAAATCGTTTTCATCCAATTGAGTTTCTCTTAAGTATGAAAGGTTTTCAGAAATTAATATTTTGAATCCTGTGTTTCTTCCCCATGTTTATTTATTTTTTATTTTTTGGCTTTTAATGTGTTCGATGCCTGATTGTTATTTATCCATGTTGGGTTTGTTTTCCTCTTTTGCATTAGTTCTTCACAGTGCTGCGTCAAATCTTTTGACATACTGTAAGGGGCTTGAGAAACAGCTGAATGTGTCTCTCAAATGTATTGCAGACTACAATATCCCAACTAAAAGCGGAGCTGGAGAAGGGTCCACAGGAGGCAGCTGTCTACACACAACAGATCCACCAGCTCAACAGCAACCTGAATAATTTACAGCAACAAAGCCAGGTGACAGAAACTTCTCTGCAATTATCACCACATATGTTTTTACTAACCCAATCTCTGCAGGCTATGACGTGCCGCACTGTATAGACGACTGGTATAATTATATTCTTACCAGTAATTCATTTGTGTTGATAACAATAAAAAGAAGATCACACGAAGACCTCTAACAGCCAGCAGGCATGATCTTTGCCAAGGCGGTTCTGCCATTTGGGGCAAAATGCAATCGCAGGGATTCCTGACAGAGATAAAAATATTTCTGTATTTGGCATGTCAGTGGCCTCCGAGCCAAGTAGGTTTCCGGGTAAGAAAGGGGATTCCCACCCTCCACCCGCAGCGCTTCTCATTGCAACAGGATACTCTGAGAGACCAAACACAAATACTCATCACACGAGGATAGAGGCAGGAGACAGAGAGACACAGGATCAGGATTGAGAACAGACGGGTGAACGGCAACACGGGTTTCATCAGTCTTTCAGGATTAGATCAGACAAATGCAGGGACTGTGACAACCACACAAGGGAGGGACTGCAATTAAGCTTAAAAAAAGTAGGGGAAAAAAAACTACTGTATGTTCCATAGGAGGGTGTTAACATTGGTCATTTACTGTGGTGGCCTGCTGAGGTTTATTGAACGTCTTTAAAGTTCAGCTAACCTGCCACACCTTCTAGTTAGCAGCATACCCTGTTAGCAACACTTTGTTCTTTATTACCCTGTAGATAAGTTTACTAGCAAATCCAGGCCAGCGTCCCACAAAGGAGAGTATTCCCAGTCCTGTGTTGTAAAACTTCACTCTTGACAGCTGGTCTGTTCAACCTCTAATGTCATTAGTACTGGTGTTTGTGCGTTGTTGTACTGTAGTGTTCACCTCACCAGCTATTTCTATAAAAGACAAATGGGTCATGTTTCAATGTTCATTCATGATAATTCTGGGTTAACCTTTAAAAACTGTTTTTTTCATGACTCTGCTTTGTCAAAAAAATGAAGAAAGCAATGATTTTTCTGGCTATAGTTTAGGTTTTCTAATTTTTGTTCCATGATTTGACTCCATGAAGATTATTAAATCTTTTTTTTTAAAACCAAATTTATTACATTTCTGGACAACCATTACTCATCTGTCCTCACACCTTCTACACTTCTCACAGAGTCTTGCTGAAAAATTTGCCCGTAAGGAGAAAGAATATCAGGAGCTTGAAGGGTGCCTAGGAGCTGAGAAGGCTGCCAAGAATGAAGTCCAAGGCAGTCTGAGGGAAAAGGAGCTGGAAGTTCAAGAGCTTCAGGCTCGTACCACGGGGTCTGAGGCCTCCCTGCAGAAGGCCCAGAAGGAACTCGGAGAGAGGGCTGAAGAGGTGGCGAAGCTGAAGTCTGAGATCGGAGAGCTGGAAGTGAAGCACGCGGAGCTGAAGGTTGAGAGAAAACAGTTGGAGCAGCAACGGGAAGAGAAAGACAACCACGGTGCTCAGCAGCAGTCTGAGATCAGTCAGGTTAGTCGGACAGACGGCACACACATCAATGCAGGTACAACAGAAAAGAATATCGAATAATGAACAGATAGCACAGAAGAAAACGACACAGGGTTTAACCCTGCTCTGGACACAAAGGTCACAAAAATCACCTTTTAGATTGATTACTGTAACGTACGTCACATTAAGCTTTAAAAAAAGTTATTGAGGACAGTCTTGAAATTTAGGATTATGATTTATAGGATTATAATTCTCTCCATTTTGCTAATTAGGACCATTATTATTTGACACTGATATTGAAGTTGCAGATTCAAGAGGGAGAGATTGGATGTGTAACACAACAGGATCAGTGTGTTCAGAATGACAAGAAGTTGTTATTTACTGTTTTCAAGTGTGTAATATTCAATGCACATTTATTTAAAAAAAAAAGTCAAAGAGAATTGCAGAAATCCACTAACCTTGTTGAAGTATCTACCTTACATTCTGTTTTTATGAACTTTTTCATTCTGTGTTCTTCTCTAAATCTCCCTCTTTTTCTCTGTGCCCTTTGTAGCTGCATGCCAAACTACTGGAGACGGAGAGGCAGCTGGGCGAGGTGCAAGGTCGTCTTAAAGAACAGAGGCAGCTGTCTGGGGAGAAACTAAAAGACCGTGAGCAGCAGGCAGCCGACCTGCAGCTCAAACTGTCCCGTACTGAGGAGCAGGTAAGCTTCAGATAATCACCACAGGGAAAACAAATTGGTGCAACATGTTCATCTTTACTTTGTGTTGTGCACCTTGATCATCTAAACATAGGGTGCATGGTTCAAATTCAGGTTATTGCTATCTACTAAGGTACACGAGACCAGTATCCTGTGTGAGCTTGCATTTTTCCTGCTTCACTTATATTTCGTACAACAGTGAAGAATCTCAACGCTGACATCTAGCTGTCAGGAGTTTGAACATAGAAAAAATTGAACCACAACCACACATCTTCACTTTTAAACTATTAACTGAAAATTCATGTACACCTGCAGTGTGCATTGACGTATTGGATCAAAGTATTTGTGGGAAAAACGTGTGTTGTCTTTGTGTTGTCCATCTGTAGCTGAAGGAGAGTTCCAGTAAAAATACAGACCTGCAGCACCAACTAGAGAAAGCAAAGCAGCAACACCAGGAGGTGCAGGCGCTGCAGCAAAACACCAACGGCAAACTCCGTGAGGCACAGGTACTGTCCGCGTACATCTGCGTAAAGCAGGAGAGAGACTGCGCTACACTGTGAGGGTAAAAGGTTCAATTATACATGAATAATATGTGATCGTTTTGTACAAAATCATCAGCTGATTCCAGTAGAATGTCACAGCAAAAATGTCAGGTGATGATATTTGACTTGAATTTACTGATTTGACTGATCCCGTTTGAAAACATAGTTGATGTTGATTGATGTTATTGGATTTTTTAAAATTAACTTATTATTATTATTATTATTATTATTATTATTATTGTTATTATTAGTAGTACTTTAAATCCTGTTGAAACTTTATGAGATAATAAGGTATTATACATTCACATAAATCACAAATAGAAATAACAGCTGCAGTATGACTGTGTGAAACCTAGTCTTAACCGAGACCTCACACACAAACAACATAAAAACCATTAAAGGAATATTTCTACCAAACTACTATTTAACAGTTGTGCTCTGCTGGCTTGTCTTCACGCTGTAGAATGACCTGGAGCAGGTGCTGCGTCAGATCGGGGATAAAGATCAGAAGATCCAGAATCTGGAGGCTCTCCTGCAAAAGAGTAAGGATATCGTGAGTCAGCTGGAAGCTGAGAGAGAGGATTTATGTGCCAAGATCCAAGCCGGGCAGGGAGAGACGGCTTTGCTCAACCAACTGAAAGAGAAAAACAATGCACTACAACAACAAGTGGGTTCATTGTGCAGTAATTTCTCTGCAGTGCAAAAGTGATGTAACAACATACACAAAGAAAAAGGAATGTTTTCACAATTAAAACCAGCAGCACAGAATAAAATAAAATGAAGATCATATAAAAAGACCAGTTTTGTTTAACAACAAAATCCATGGTCTTTTCTGAAGTCTCTTCTATATGATGATCTTTAAGGTCTCACAGCTGACAGACAAGATAAAGAACCAGTCAGAGAGCAACAAGCAGGCCCAGGATAACCTCCATGAGCAGGTCCAGGAGCAGAAGACCTTGCTGCGCGCAGCTCAGGATCAAGCCCATTCCCTGGAGAGCTCAGTCACCGAGCTCAATGCCCAGCTCGCAGACAGCAAGGAAAAAGTTTCTCAGTTGGATTCTCAGGCAAGTCCAAATACAATCTATTATTAATAACACAGAATAATGGGGCAATAGTATTGTTCTCCAAATATTTTTTTGCAGAAATGTATTTTTTATGTTCAGCATAAGTTATAATACTTTCTGCTGACCTGTTTCTCTGTAGCTAAAGGCAAAGACAGAGATGTTGCTGTCAGCAGAGGCTGCCAAGGCTGCACAGAAGGCTAACCTGGAGAACAACCTGGAAACTGTCCAGCATGCTCTGCAGGACAAGCAACAGGCAAGTATCTTTATTGAGCCACATCAAATTTGACCTTTGAATAATGAAATACAACTGAAATGTATTTATTTCATATTCTATAATATGCCATCCCCGCTGTCTGTGCAGGAGCTGAATAAAGTCCAAAAGAAGGCCAAGGAGCAGGCCCAAAGCCTGACAGAGAGACGAGAGCAGTGCACGCAGCTAGAAGCCAGTCTGAAGGAACACAAAGACAAATTAATGGCCTCAGAGCAGCGCGTGGAGCAGATGGAGGGACTCAATAAGGTCTGGAGTCTTAACAGTGACTCTCTGATACGAGACTCTTAACCGGCTAATTCTTTCTTCTCTCTCTCGTGTCTCCAGTGTGCATTCACTCTTTTTTCTTAATCTGACAGAAATTGGAGTCAAAGGCGCTGGAACTGCAGGCCAGCTGTGATCAGTTACAGAAAGAAATGCAGAAACTTCACAAGGAGGGGTTGGAGGTCAAACGGAAAACTTCTGAGCTGCAGCACCTATTGGAGACAGAGAAAGCAGGGTGAGATCAATATTTTAGCTGGATTGGGTTTATTACGGTGTGATTAAGTAAATGCAAGTATAGCTGACTGGAACTAACATCCAGTAACTGTCCTTTGGTCAAAAAAGGGCTGCAACACTACAAGAAGAATTAAAGAAAAAAACAGCTGCGCTGGGCGACATTCAGAGGCAGCTTGAGCGCAGTGAGCAAGACAGAGCTACTCTTAAGGTTAGCATGGACCAGGCTGCCCAGGAGGGAAAGGCAAAACTGGTGGAGCTGGACAAAAAGGCTCAGAGTCTGTCAGCAGACATCCAAAAGCTCCAAGAGGAGAAGGTCACTCAAAGAAAGGAGCTTGCTTCTACTCAGGAGAACCTGGGAAAGGCTAAGAAGGCATTGAAGGAGAGTCAGGGTCTACTGGACACTGAGAGGAAGAACTACAAGTCAGCCATGGGGGAAAAGGTGGGTTCAGTAGGATGCAGTAAAAATAAATGACTTCCATTTTCCTTAGTTGCCTCATTACAACACAAGAATATTCATCTATTTAATACACAGGAAAAATCCTATGAAAAGGCCAGACAGGATCTTTTGAAGAATAACCAGGCCCTCACAGAGGCAGTGAATGGATCTAAAGAGCAGCTGGAGCAGATGAGAGAGGTGAGCTGCAGTAAAATATAATAACAAAAAAGGAAGATCATGTTGTCAGTGTAACACAAACATCTGTTGTGTGTTTACTAATGTTAGGCAGAGAAAAATTTGAAAATGCAGCTGACCACAGCAGAGCAGCAGTACTCAAGGATTCAAGAGGCACTGAAGGAAAAAGAAAATCAGGTGGAGAAACTACGGGTGCAACTGAAGACGGCCCAGGGGTCCTTTGAGGAGGAAATGAAGAAAATGAACGGACAACTTGTAGAGTTACAGGAAGCCAGTGTCAAGAAAGCAAGTAGAATCTTTCAATTCAAGGACTCTAATGTGTTAAAAACTATCCGTCCTCCTAAGGAGTTATGAAGCCATTTTTATAATAGAATACCATACGTGTGTTTCTTAACGCACATATTTTGGTTCAGGGGGAAGAGGAGAGTCAGCTGAGGTCGCGGGTGTTAGGGCTCAGCCAGGAGCTGGATGCTGAGAAGAGTCGGGTGACGGAGCTACAAAAGGCCTTGAAGCAAAGCCAGGAGAACCTCGCTAAGCTTCAGTCGGATTTCTATGGCAAAGAGTCTGAAGTCTCTGCCCTGCATCAAGACTTGAAGGTAGAGTTCATGGTGTTGGTGACGGATGTTGTTTGGTTTTAAACAAACCTTCCAGACTATTAGCTAAAATGCTTGCTGGCAAAAGCATTGCGAGCTTCTTTGAGTCATTCCTGTGATAATTTTTGTAATGTGTCTTGACTCCAGGCAACAGAGGAGAAGCTGAACCTGGCTCAGGAGGAGCTGGCTGCTAACCAAACCCATCAGATTGATTTAGAGGCTCAGATCCAGGATCTGAAGACGGGCCGAGCCGGCTTGGAGCAGGAGGTAGCTAAACATGACCAGAAGCTCCAAGAGCAGGGACAAACGCTGAAGGAGCTACAGAAGCAGCAGGTCAGACAACCGTAGCGACATGTGAACTTTAACAGTACAATTTGTGGGGATCACAATTATATATGTGTGTTGTGTGCGTTCATCCAGGGGCAGATGAAGGAAGCGCTACAGAAGGAAAGAACTAAAGTGGAAGAGCTGAACAAAGTAAAAAGTGTCCTGGAGAAGAATAACAGCAGCATGACTTCTGAATTAAAAGCACTAATTGAGAAGAGTGAGAAGGTCAGTCACTTTTTATAAGATGGTTTCTTTTTCTTCCACGTCAGACAAAGAGGGAATGCCACAAACGTCAGTGCCTGAGTAAATCCCCCCGTTTTGTGTCCCTGCTGGCATACCTGACCTGCTTCTTAGGCTTGTGTCTTACTTAAACGGCTTAAGGCAGAGACACAAAGTCACATTCTTCAAAGTTATAGCTGAAGCAAGGAGTTGTCATGACTCCTTCAAAAGCCTTTTTTTTTGGTCAGAGCCGAGCAGTATCCCCTCCAACCCTCCACCAAATTGTAAAAGGCTTTCAAGGATTAAACCTATATGCCACATTGACTTAAAAAAGACTTTGCTTTTCAGGAGCTGGGTGAGTTCAAGGAAGCCAAACAGCTGTTGATCCAACAGAAACTGGAGCTGCAGGGTCAGGTGGAAGCAGCAGAGAAGACCGTGGAGCAGGAGCGGAAGGAACACCAGGCCACCAGGGACAGTAGGCACCAGAGGGAAGAGGAGCTCCTCGCCCAAACTAAGGATGTCCAGGATATGTTGGTAGGACCATCTCCACCAAATCATTATGATTGAGGTCACTGAACGCTGTTCACTTTCTTTTCTTACCCCTGCATGTGACACAATCTTTGCGTCCTTCCAAAGGTGGTAGAGAAGCGAGTCAGAGAGGAGCAGGTGAAGCTTAAGGAGGAGACAGAAGCTAAGATGGGGGTGCAGGTGACTGCTCTGAGTGAGAATGTGGCCACTCTGAAGAGAGAGTGGCAGGGCAGCCAGAGGAGAGTCGGTGAGCTGGAGAAGCAGACGGATGAGCTGAGAGGAGAGATCGCCGTGCTGGAGGCCACCGTCCAGAACAACCAGGATGAGAGACGAGCTCTTTTGGAAAGGCCAGTTGACGTTGTTGCTTTCTGTTAACACATGAAAGCAAAGTATCACGCAGTTGCAAGGGCTGTTAGATAGAGAAATGACTTCTTCTCCAGTGGTAGGACTAAATTCCTGTCATTTATTCAGTCTTGTATCTGTGCATCTGTATTCTTGAAGGTGTTTTACAGAAGTATGTGTTGAACAGGGGGTCAGGATTATTATCTGTACCAGACGAATGTCGGGCTCAGTCCTTTAAAACACTCACATCAGTGTGTTTTGGTTGTGCTTCAGGTGTGTGAAGGGTGAAGGTGAGATGGAGAAACTGCAGACTAAGGTGGTGGAGCTGAGGAGGAAGCTGGACGACACAACGGCAGCCATGCAAGAGCTTGGAAGAGAGAACCAGTCACTCCAGGTCAGTCATGAAAGTCTGGAAAGGTTAAGAGAAGAAAAAGAGCTAAAAGAAACACACAGTGGACCTAGGATATTATAAGTATTTTATACATAATAAGACCCTCCTGTCTTTGATGCTTTTAGATCAAGCAGTCCCAGTCTCTGACCAGGAAGTGGGCCGAGGATAATGAAGTGCAGAACTGCATGGCCTGTGGGAAGGGCTTTTCTGTCACTGTCAGGAAGGTAAGGATGGGTGTTTCTTCAGGATTGATGCTTGTGAGAAGTAGAAAACATTGATTGTCTTGGATTCTAACATACATTTTGCCCCCCCCCCCCCCTTCTCTGACTCTCCAGCACCATTGCAGACATTGTGGAAACATTTTCTGCGCTGAGTGTTCATCTAGAAATGCTCTCACCCCATCTTCTAAGAAGCCAGTACGGGTCTGTGAGACTTGCTTCGAGGAGCTCCAAGGATGATCTCACTTTCTCATCCCTTTAACTTCCCCCCAACTACCCCTCTTCCTCCCCCTCACATGTAACCCTTTCCCTTCCCTTTTTTCCTACTTCAGCAGGAAGGAGATGGCGTGTCTTTCTCATATTTTAATGTGCACTATAAAGGACAAGCCCAGTACAAAGAATCTCACCTGCATGTGACTCAGACTCCATTGTGAAGGGAAATAACGGAAAGGTTTTAAAGAAAGACGTTCGAGTCATTTGATGGAACTCTGGTGGGATTTATTGGGATTTTCTGTATCTAATTTTGTGCCTTTGCTACTCCTGTGGACTGCCAGAGAGTGGAGAGGGTGGTAACTAAACACTACCCATCTCATTTGAGGTCATGCTCACATCTTCATTGTTGTTTTGCAAAGTTGGTGCCGTTTTCTGTAAAATATTTAGCACCAGGAGGTTGAAAGTGACGCTGAGTGAATGAAGAAGTAGATAAGGTAATGTTAAAAATCACTGCTGCCCTAAAAGCTGAATGCAGGTAACTATTTTGTCCAAGAAACTTGACAGATTTTTTTTTCTCATTATAATTTCATAAATCTGATTAGAAGAAAATTTGCAATCAGATTATTACACCAATAAGGTTGATCAGTATACACAGAAATATTTTTTGATTGTTCAAATCTTAGTTGTACACATTTTTGTTAACTGCTGTTTTCTGACACAACACAGTGTTCAGTGTGTGCAGTTCCAGATTTTATGGTAAATCATTTTCAGTATTAAAATTCCTTTAAAAGAAACAATCATCACAGATTCAAAAATGACTATTTTCATCAATTAATATTCAGATTTGATTTGTGACCAAATGATGAATCCCAGTAAACAATACACGATGAGGAAGCTTTCTGTCCAAAACCCAAACACTCTTCATCCGCTGTCAGAATTAGAAGGAAAATTATTTGAACCCAATAAATTATCAGACCAGTTGCTAACTAACTTTTTGCTGCTCTGATTGTAGCTCTGTTCATTCGTTGCTTTACGTGTCTGTGAGGTTTTTGGTACATGATTTAAAATCGCTTTACTGCATGTCTCTTTAGAGCAGCGGAATGTTTGTATTTGATGAAAATTGATGTCATGACCAAAGAATGTGCAGCAGGAAAATAGAGACAAAACTAATTTAAGTGTTTTATAAACTTTCGTTTGTAATCTTGTATTTTTTTAAAATCAGAGTCCTTCATTTTAGCCCTGAACACGGCATCCACAATGATCGGAGAGGCTTTTTGTGCAATCCATTGTTTCTGTTGTGCCACATTTCTCTTTTTTTGATTTAATTTTGTATGCATTTTTGGCCACTGTGCTGTTAGAAGTCTGGCAGTGCAGACATGGAAGGTGTCTGCATGATTAGACTTTAACGTTCCTGCTGCTCGTCTCCAGCAGTGACCACTGCTGGAGCCGTGTGTGTGTGTGTGCGTATGCTGAAACAGAAATAACTAGTTGTGTTGCTGTAACAATGTGTTTCAGTGTTAAGGCCTGCTGCGTTGTCTGCTGAGATGCACTGTAAGAATGGTGGCTGCTCACTACTCCATTATCTCTGGTGTGCTGCGTTCAGGGGCATCAGTTGAGGTCACTTCTATTGAACCTGTCTGTCAGCTGAGGATACTGTAATATTGAACTCCTGCTTTGTGTAATTTTTACTTGATTGCTGACAGGTATTGGTAAGATCTTTCTTGTGCAATTGTATAAAGACTGGAGCGGGGGGGGGGGGGCACTGTAAGCCGGGGCAACAATGCAGGCTGATCTGGTATTTTGCCAACAAGAAGCTTGTTTCAGACTTCAGTTTACCAAATCAGTGCTTTATTCTTGTACGCTCTTTAAAAATAGAACACCCATGGCTTTCTTTTGCGTTAGTTTTGTTATGTCTACCTCAGATTGGCACAGGAAAAGCACCAGTTCCAAACCTTAGAGATCAGAAGCATTCCATCATCTGCTTTTGATGAAGGATTTGTGATTTATTTATCAAGCTGTACAGTCCCTGAAAGTCTAGAGAGAAAATTTGCACCTTATAGTATTCTGGGCTCATCGGTATGTGAACCCAACCACAAATGTAGGACCACCAAGTTTATGCAGGCTGCAGCATTTCTAGCCCCGATGTACTTTACTGCTCATTAAAAACCAACGCTGTCATAATTATCTTTGTAAATGTTTGTAATGAAAAATGAAATATATCTGTAACACTTGTGGATGTAGAAACATGACAGTGAAAATGTGTGGACTTGTTTGTCGTACTCATTTTTACCAGATGACACCACAGAGACTTTGCTGACACAGGTTTGTCGCTCGCTTTGTGTTGCTGTCAGGTATCATGCATGAGTCATGTTGAGTCATCATACGGGATGGTCACAAAGCTTTGCCTTTGGCCACACCTCCTTGTGATGCACAGCTCAGTTTGTTAAATGTGCACCCTGTATTTAGAGGTCAAGGTGGCCTTGGTTTATCTGAAGGGACGAGAGGTATCATGTAATTTATGTTCATGTGCAGCACCGTTCGATTTTCTAATTCATCTTGTCACAAATAAAAACATCCAGTACGTTTTTACTTTCTCATGTCTTTTAACTTTGATTTTATAAATGCACAATCCTTAAAAACAGCCGTTTTAAATTAATTCCTCCAGCGCTTTGATAGATAGATAGATGCTCTGCATGTTTAAATATAACACTTTCAGTAAATGGTCATTGTCTATTAGACTTGTAGGTGTTCATATTTTACTTCAACTTTTGTTCTTACATTCAGTTGCATCCAGTTTTGTGTGGTATTTACCCTTTTTATCACAAGATAGAGCAGGGACGACATCCAACCAAGGCTCTTCTGACTGAGCTACACCAGCCCAAAAATTAATATCTGACTGCGTGGAGAAATAAAGAGTGTGGAGTTCGTAAAACAAAAAAACAGGACAAATTTTTACTAACTTAACAGATATTTATTTTACACTACTGCAACGATCACATTTAAAAAGCAAAATTGTACTAAAACTAACATTTACAAGACAGCATGACACAGTGAAGTGCACTTGAACAGCGGACACAGTTCAGATCTTCTGTGTTTCGACGGTTCATATCTGTGAGGACTCCAGCCACAGTGGGGAGCTCTTCATTCCCAGCTGCTGAGATTCCAGCTTCAACAGAGCCGACACGGCGCCCTCTATCTTTGACATCCACACTCTCTGGAAAAAGTAACAAAATATTTCCTCAGTTAATATTAATTCACTTTCTGTACTTTTATGGCAATTCATCAAGTTTTACTGGAAGAAATTGAACAAAACTGGCAGATTTGTAATAATATTCTACCATTAGATCACTTTATGGTTCTCAGTTTGTTCATTAGTGGTGAAATCTAATGTTGATAATATGGAAATAGAAATATTTGGATCGGATTAACACTAATACACATTCAATGTTACACACTCTTATGGTAACCAAGAATGTAAGTGCGTTAAAAGAGTGTGTGTCTTTACAAATGAATGGTTGAAGTTAATCTACCTTGATGGATTCTGATGCGGCCTGCAGAACAAACGCACCGATGGATTGCCGATACCGATTCTGGTGCGTGACTATGAAAGAATGAGGCAGTCCTGATGCTGCAAACGAAGCACAAAATTACAATTCTTTTAAAAAAATGTACCAGGTGACACTAACTCAATTAACAGATGTTCAAGCCCCTCCCAGTCTGATTGAAATGCATTTCTCTCAACATATCCATATGGTCGGTGCACTTCGCAATGACCTCAAGAAAGAATGTTTCCAATGCGTTGATTACTTGAGGCATTGAGCTGGTCTATGTTCCTCAGCTGGAGTCGGTCTAAGGAGACGGGCTGGTCCATCACCGTGAAGGTGCATCCTTCCTTCAGCAGCTGATCCAGACTCAGGTTCTGCAGCCTTAGCGGGTTCTGATCTGGACCGACTGACCTCTACACAGGACGACAGACCATGGTGAACAAGCTATGAAGCCATGCGGGTCAAGTTTGTACAGAGGACAAAGGGACAAACCTTCTTGTTCCTCTTAATCTTTGTGATCAGCAGGAATTCATCAAACAGGAACAGATAGACGTCAATCAGCTTTGTGTTTTCTAGTAACAACCCAAAGAGACATGGTGTAAAATTCCCCTCATATGGAAGCACTGAGTTCTTGTAATATGTTGGAGTTATGCCAGACGTACACACCTGTGAGGACCAGTTTCCCCTCGTGCAGCAGACTTCTGTGAGAAATGAGATTCTCCAGAGTGACAGCCTTTAGGAGATGTTTTAGATTCTGTAATAGAAGCTGTCAGTCAGGCATGAAGTAAACATTTTACCAGTAAATCGGTGACGAAACATCTGCTTTCAGACTAATCTGACACGAAGTGGCTTAATAGATAACCAATTACATATCAAGATAAATGGATGGATCACCTTATCGGCAACAAAAAATATTGGAA
Source organism: Antennarius striatus (assembly GCF_040054535.1). Classification (NCBI taxonomy): domain Eukaryota; kingdom Metazoa; phylum Chordata; class Actinopteri; order Lophiiformes; family Antennariidae; genus Antennarius; species Antennarius striatus. The sequence continues at coordinate 14,024,810 of NC_090779.1, forward strand.
GATGAAATATTAGTGTTACATTTTGTCAGGAAAGTGCTCAGACAAACAGTAATATGTACTTTAACACACAAACACACACACACACACACACACACACACACATACACACACACACACACACACACACACCTCAGGGATGAAGGCCCGCTTGTCTCTCTCCCACAAAGGAAGCCACACTAGTGCGTCTCTCAGCTGTTTCACCTTCTGGTAGTTATCCAGCCATTTCACCTTTCCCTCCAAATCACCTGGAAACAGAGAGGCATCATAGAGCCATACAAGTCTAGGGCTAAAAACACTTTCCAGAAGCATCACAGGCTCATTGATAACATCTTTTATATTGTATAATAAGCATGATTAACTACGTAACTACGTGACCATGACAGCTCTACTTTATTGTTTTATTGCCTTCCTTTTTGGTGCTGGTTCCCAGCCAACCAACCACAGGCCTGACTGTGACATGAAACACCTCACAGTAACGACTGCTCCACACCCACAGGACATTGTCCTGTGATTAGTGACCTAACTTTTCAAACCTTTCCAATGTTTATAGGAAAAGCATGACGTTAACGATTTGTCAACATGTTTTTATGATTATTTGTTTAATTGAACTGAAAAACAGTGAGACGCACACAGCCTGTTGATCCGGTCACACGTTCACCTGACGTGGAGGCATGCAGTGAACAGTGAGGATAACTACACACACACACACACACACGCACACACACATCTGGTGTGTTCATGTTTAAACTTGAGCGTTGAAAAGCTGAATGACACTAAGTGATGATCAATGGCTGAAAGATCTACGAGGCGACATTATTCAGCGCTACTCATCCATGCGTGTCTCGTGGAGGTGAAGCGTTCGTGCGGCTCACATATCGATGTGTCCACCTGCTCCGCTACCGCCTGCAGGCCTCTGCTTTCCTCCTCTGCCTCGCACTTCTTCGCGATATTCCGCAACAACAGCGGGTATCTAGTTAGCCTCTGCAACGGCACCACCAACAGGTCGCGCAGTTGAAGCCTCCGGCACTGCTCGTTCCTCTCACACCACTGTGTAGAAAGAGAAAGGGGAAGGAAAGAGTTCAGAGGAGTGGAGGAGCTTGTGTTTGGTTGAGCACTGCAAGCTGGAGAGGTGTCAGTTCAAATCGTGAGCACTGCCGAGGTGCCTTTGAGCAAGACACCAAACCCTAAAAGCTGCTCCCAGGGCGTCACCACATAACTGTCAATCACTCTACCTTCTCTACAGTTATTGCTTATCTGCAGGCCCTTTCTGTGAGTGTGCGTCTACCTCAGGTATGTGTGTATTATATATATAGATTGCAAAAAGAATGTCTTCCTCGGGAAGAACAAAAGTGTTTTAAATTAAAATTAAACTGAAGGAACAGAGAGGTGCTGGGTGGGGCAGTGAAAGGCATGTGGAGAGAAGATTTGAGGCCTAACAGCTACCTAATTCTGACGATAGAGAAGGTTAACCCTGGGATAAATGGCCACACTCCTGTCTTCAGCAGGCCTCAGTGTCTTTGTATGTTTGGGCAGCCATGTTTCTGGGTGTCCTGTTTTCACTTGGCATCACGCTGCCTGCTGCGTTGTCAAGGTACATAGCATCCCTGGCACTGCTCTGACACACATATAGAATCAAACTTCTCCATGGGATTTGCCCTCCATACCTTCACGTAAGATCTAAAGTCCTCTCTGGACTTCAGGCTGTCCAGATAAAGCAGACCTGCTGAGTAGTTGAGGCAGTACTTCTGCAGGCAGTGGCATATGCTCTCCTGGAAAGCCTGCCAAGAGATAAAGGTGTTGTAAAACCATCAGGATACAGACTATCAACCATTAAGCTGTAGATAAATGGGTCATAATACACCAGGAAATAGCTGGGTGCAAAAACAGAAACTTGGGCTGTGCATGGTAAATATTGTCCAGCTACTTGCCTTGCTCAGCAGCTCTAATAGGGTCGGCCCAACACCCCCAGTAATCTCCAAAGTGTCCTTGATGACACAGAGGAGGTTGTTTAGGAAACCAAAGCTCACCTACAGCAAAAAAAAACACATAGTATTAAGAGTCACAGCAACACGCTCAGAAGTCACAAGAAGTAGATTAAAAGAGTAGATTCATTAAGATTTTGAAACAATCAGGGCACAAACAAAAGCAAGTTAATATTCCCTAAAAATGAATACATGGTGGAAAATAACACACTTGTTATTCTGGTGTTCATTTTGAGCGTTAGGCGACTCTGGAGTTGTCTCAAAGATTAAATGACTGTTAAAATTTGATTTTTTTGATTTCAGTTGTGATTTTGTGGCATACAGTTCCTTTGTTATCCATCTTATATTGTTTGAGATGTTTTCACACAACAAATCTTATAATTCTCTGAAATATGATGGGGTTTTTTTTATCCTTATATGCACGATCCATCTAAAACTAGCAGTGCATATTTCATTGTGTCTCACCAGGCAGAGCTCACTGAGGTTTGCAAACAGCCTCCAGGAGTTAATATCCATAAGATAGTTTCTATTCTGCAGGTTTGCAAGTGTAGTTGAAAACACCTGAAAGCAACAGTCAGAGAGAGAGAGAGAGAATAGGTTCAGGCTGTTTGGCCAACATTAAGTTTCTAATCTACAGGTTGTAAAAACTGGAAATCTTTTTTTGACAGGAGGAAAAACAGAAAGCAACAGGTTGGTTTTCTTTTGCATGTGTGTGTATCGAGTATTTAGGTTTGTCGAGTCACCTCTTTAAGAACCATTAACTGATCCAGGAAGTAAACACACTCGCTGGTGAAAAGTTCCCAGACGGCCTCCTGTTTCTTGAAGGCTTGAGCGTTTGAGGTGGGATCCACCTGGAAAGACTGGCCCCGGAGAAACTCCACCAGAGAGTAGTCCTACACAAAAGGAACAAAACCATTCAGAAAGGCTTGTATTTACACCTCAGACTGAGTGTTTGTATAAAAACTCTACAGTCTGTCACTCTGAATTTCCAGCCACCATTGTGATTCACTCAGGTGTATGTCAGTGTTTGTTTTTACATGTGCAGGGTTGACCTGACTGGTTACTGTCAAGAAATTCTGGTTCTTACACAACTTCAGAAATTTAAATGTTGCATGAGCTAACCTGTAACCGCTGTGCTGTTTTTTCTGATTCACTTGTTAAACACTGATATTTGCATTGGAAATCTGTGTCTCTTGTTCAAACTCACGTTGAGTTTGCTCGGATTAAACGTCACTGCACAGTCAGCATGCATGATGATTTACATAACAAGCAGCCTGGATGCATAAGGGGATTGGCTGCTGACATGGAGCACGTCTCACCTTATACCTCTGAAGGTCAGAGTTTCTCCAGTCTTGAATCTCTGACGTAGACAGATACTTTTCGATATCTGATGCTGTGCCTGTCTGTGACTTCCCTTTACTCTAAAACGTGGAAGAAAAAGAACAACAGTTACATTAGTTGCACTTTTTAAAGAAGTACTTTTTATTTTTGGAAGTGATCAGGGGAAGCAGCGTTTTGGCAGATTTGAATATGATTGAATTTGTCTCAGAATGACAATAAAAAACTGTTCAAAAACTGAACTGAACAGGTTCTGCATCTTTTGGGTTGACCAATTATGAAAGGACCAAAGGGGATAAAAGGAACAACATTAATCTGCTTTGAGAAGTAGGTCAGAGAACAATGTCCACATCACTAAAACAGAGTACATCAAAACAATACAAACACACACAACGGGCAGCCAATGACAACTTCCACCATACAAAATAACACGCTTACCGTACTACGCCTTGAGAAAGGCCACTTTGACTTCTTAGTATCTACACACATCACAAACATGAAAGACAGATTATCAACTGAAAATCCAACAGTTCAGGATAAAAACAAACACTTTTGGGAACCGTAAATGGTTCAATTACTTTTCGTGAACATGAAGGTGAGATTTTATTTAAACACCAACACCAACAATGGTGCCTTTATCTGTTGGACAAGATTTATAGTTTTGCACCAAAATGAGAGACATACAGTATATTAGTCATGAGCATCCAGTGAAGCACCAAGACAGCAGGACATTAAACTGTTTGAACCTCATATCAAAAAGACTTTTGAAGCCATCTGCCTCTCAGACAGCTTCAGATACAAACGCGTTGTGTGTGGTATTTACAAAATGAAGAAAACTGCTGTAAATTATTGTATTGATGCACAATTTAAGTACAATTTGAAAAAGCAAGCTCCAAAATACACTGAAAGATCTGAAGCTGGTAAGTAAGACCACTAGTAATTCAACTCATGAGTGAAATAAACAGAAACAAATTAGGCATGAAATACTGGTTGAACAGATCAAATAGACAGAAGTCATTTATATTGTGTCTGTTAAATTACATATCTGAAAAAATATAAATTTTCAATTGAAAATAGGAATCACCACATGACAGTTGTGTCCATAAAGTCTACTATTGAAGTTTTGGAGTTGCACCCCAGAAACCTTCATCTGAAACAAATGCTGACATTAAACTTTGATATAGAACACAGAAGAGGATTTACCAGAGAGGTTTGAACTACATAATCTATCTGCCACTCCATTGGACACAAAAAGATCTCCTGGTGAAACATCCAATCCGGGAAGGCTGACCACCACGGAGCTCCGCCTTCTTTCCTGAAGCCTGAGGGGACAGGAAACAGGTGCATGTCTTGAGGTCGTGTTTCACTACTGATTGGTGCCAAAAATACTGCGATTAAAATCAGACATTATGAGACATCATCATAGCTTCCTCGTAAGGTGTGTGAAAACCGCTGTTCCCAGAACCATTACTGTGCTGCTGTAAATGCAAAACAGCACAAAGACAATAGGCTTAGTGCGCCTCCCAGGAAATAACTGAATCCTACGATCACCTGACATGCTTAAAATTCCAATGAAATACCATCTGCAATGTGCAGCAAATAAAGATTAACATGAGCAGTAGAAATGACAAAGGATGGGTGTAATGTGTCTGGTTCAGGCTATTTGATCACTGTATTTATGTGCGGGGTGACGAGCAGTCAGCCTGAGCCATTCATCAGAGCATGGATTGGAAAAACAGATCTGCCTTTTAGCTTCAGGCAAAGCTCAGACAGTCACTGTTCAAGTGTTTTGATTCGTCCTCTGCTCTTATGCTGCAGGGAATATGTCTGAAAGACAAATGGGCATTCAAGGGATCAAATTAAAGTCCTTATGTTAAGGAGGTGGGGGCCACTAGGCCATCAGTATCTCCCCCCTGCCACATGATGCACGTCTAAAATGTGCACATTGCTATGAGGAACATGATGTTCCAAAAACAGCAGCTAGAACTCAAAGCAAAACACACACACACACACACACAGCGCCTATAGACCACGATTGGTGACTGTGTTACTACAATAATCATAAAACGCTGCTCGCTAACCAGGCAGGCCGGTTTGACCAAAAAACAAGTTTTCTTTCAGCATTGACTGACAGTTGGACCAACTGACCCCAAGTCAACAAGCTTGGGTTTCATTCCAATACTTATTCAATTTTCTTGGCTTTTTTTAAAGTTATTTTTTTAGAACTGATAAAACATGGATCAGATAGAGGATAAATCACAACCACACTTTGTCTGATAAAAAGGTTTTCAGGAGGGATATTTGTCTCACAGACGAAGGCTAACATCTCCCTACGTGATAACAATAAACTGAAGAACAAGTACAACGACAGGAACAAACGCCTGCACTGGTGTGTCAGTTTCCCATTAATGAATATGAAACGGGACGATCTTCCTCACACATTCTTGTTATGACTCATAAAATCACCTCAACCAGTAGCACTTCTGACTATGCCTGGAACCTGGAATATGCAGAAAACAGGAGTGACTCTAACAGAGACGCGAGGCGGGCTGTCTTCAGGGAATACCTGTACACTTGCTGGATAAGCAGGTTAACAACTGAACACGAGTTTAACAAATTTCTTTTTCTGTTGAACTGTGAAAAACTCCAGCTGCTCTTTGTCTCATCCAACAGAGCGAGTGCAGGTAGACGTGTAGTATAGAACAGTATAGTTTGGTACAGTATAGTATATACAGACAGCATTGCACTGTAAAACACCAGCAGAGGCACGCGAGAACTGGATCTGTGGATTTGGGACAGTGGAGGTCCGGTTTCTCCTGTAAACCAGGTCAGGGCCTCCTTCCCTCCCCACAATGACGACCTGTCGCTTTGTGACCACTCAGAAAGGTTCATCTGTTTCAGACACTGAGAGCACTTGTTTTGTTCCCCCCTCACAAGAGAAATAATGATGCCCAGAAACAAAACCAATCCCAATCAATGGCTCAAAGGGGCCTGGTCACTGTAAGAGGCACAGTTCCAGGGTGTCATTACCGGGACAATAGCTGCCTAATTATCCAGTGAGGTGAAGAGAACGGCAGCCCATTAGGAGGGGTGTGGGTGACAATAAGAGAAAGCCGCCTTAATGAGGTTTTGTCTAGCCCACACATAACCATGGGACTCTCAAAACTTTAACCCACCAGGCTTGTGCTCCAATAACAAAGGCTTGAATGATAAGGAATGTACAATGGGGCTCCTTAAACCCTTACACAACCAATCATTCTCCATGGGGACGCTCCCATTGGCTCACAGGACACCATCAGGGCTCCACTAACTCCTCACATGCACACAGGTCCTGACTAACTTGTAACGGAAGTGTTTTAGTACAGCCACACAAACAACAGTCAAAACAGTCCAAGGTAGACTTACCTGCTATGGAAATGATCTTTTTCCTGCAATGAAAGGAAAATACTGCATGAGCCAAAATTCAAATAACAGCAATTCCACATTACAGTAAAACTTTCTCATGTTAGAAATTTGCTAGGAAACTCAGAATTAGCAGATTCATCATAACATAAATCACAATTTATGATGAAACTGTCATTCACTGTCAAATTCCTGTTATTTATATCACATTATCACCGTCTGACTGTACTGTACTGTGAGTGAGGACCTCCTCCTGCTCACAACACCACTATATCACTTTCAAAGACATTCAAATTTGAATCCGTGTTTTAAGTGGCGGCTCTGGACTCAAAAGCCTCTGATATCTGAGGAGAACGTCGGGACTCTATTGAGAATGAGCTTGGTTGAATACCGCTAGCTGATGAATAGATTTCCCCCCATTATCTTTGTCCATCGCTCACTGACCCCTCTATTATAGGGTGACTGCTGACTGCGGTGAATGGGGGCCCACGAGGAGCACTTCCCAGGGCTCTCCACGCAGTGGGCTTGGTCAGAGCTGTCAGTGCATGTAACTGCTGATTCATTTGCTGTCAAAAGCTTGTATTGTGGGTAACCGCCGCAGGAGGCGAGGAACGAATGATGGGAGAGAAGGCTGCTTCAAGGAAGGAATGTGTAGCCATTTAAATTTATAGATAAAAATCCACACGGGATTGTGTGGATGGTGGGAGGAGGTGATGAAGGGGAGCAGACAGGCGCCAATTAAAATGACACAGAAAAACTGTTAGCGGCTCACCTGTGTGTCACTCTGAGGGAATTCAAAGTGTGTGCTATGAACAGGATGGGCGCTGTGACAGTGCTGGCTGGTGGAGGAGACGCCGTTGTCAAACGTCTTGGATCTCTGCGATCTGGTTCTCTGTCGGCCACAGGACGGAGCGAGTTGATGACAGGGTTCACTGTCAGAGAGGGGGCTCACCGCCAGAGGAGATGTGA